>NC_077234.1:193920529-194010059 GCF_027887165.1 Monodelphis domestica
AGATAACATTGCCATCCAGTCCTTGCATTACCTTCAATATTTCTCTCTTTTACAGTTATTAAAATTTGCTCTATCACTTCCCTAAGTCTAGAAGTCAACAAAACAATAAACAGCTCTAATTTTTAGCATTGCTAATTTCTGAGGGATAAATAAATGCTTGCATTGAAAATTTAACAATTGGCCCATTTAAGTCAATCAGAAGTGATTTCAACATATCCCTGAATCTACTCCAAACCAACAAATGAGAAAATACTACACTATCAAAAACATTTTCCATTTTATGAACTTAAGCCATTATGGGTAGATGAGACTCTAACCCTCACTTTTTTTCTTTTTAAACCCTTACCTTCCATCTTGGCATCAATACTATGTATTGTATCCAAGGCAGAAGAGTGGTAAGGGCTAAGCAATGGGAGTTAAGTGACTTGCTCAGGGTCACACAGTTAGGAAGTGTCTGAGGCCAAATTTGAACCCAGGACCTCCCATCTCTGGACCTGACTCTCAATCCACCAAGCCACCTAGCTGTCCCCTCTAACCCTCATTTTTAAAATTTCAGAACAGTTTACATAATGACCACAACAATATAATGCAAAACAACTTAAAAAAACTTCAGAATTGAACAGTCATATTGGAGTCCTTAAGAATTAAATATCAAAGTCCTTAGTTTCCTTCAAAACTCAATTCGACACTTCCTTTTACAGAGAGACTTTCTTAATCCCTTTCTTCCTTCTATCAGTTGCTAGTGTTCTCCCTCAAAAAATGGCTTATATTAATTTTGTGCTTATTCTGTGTATACTTTCACATGCACATTGTCACAAAAATTGCCCAAGGATTCATTGCTAGGTACTGCTGATAATTATATAATCAAGGATGCAGAAAGAGGGAAAACCCAGAATATTATACTCACAGTATGGGCATCATTCACTCAAAAAAGAAAATCAAGGAGCCCAGCTATATTAAGCTATATTATGTAGGTTTTGGTTATATAAGCAGAAGAGGCACAATGGAATTTCAAAAAGTAAATAAAGGAAGAAAATTGTAAACTAAAGAACAGATAGAAGAAAGGGAAAATCATCATAAAAGAGGAAACTAGACAGTTATCACCAGACTTTATAATTGCTGTCTCAAGCTTGAATTTCAGACAGGTGAAATAGGAACTAACCAAGTGATGGCCAACCTTTTAGAGATGGAGTGCCAGGCCCTGCTCCATCCCCCAACCAAGTGCCATGCTCCTCCCCCCCTACTGAGTGCCTCCCTGCCTCCCCTTTATCCCACATACGGGAGTGAGAAAGTACTCCCATTGGGCTGCTGGATAGAGGGGTGGGTGAAGTGAGTAATGTCCACAGTGAGGATAGAGAGAGGGAGGGGAGTGGCCCAAGCACTCTGCTCCTCTCCAGCTTTGCAGCCTATGAGCTGCCCACCCGGCCCCCTGTGTACTCCCATTGGCTGCTGGGCAGAGGGGCAGAGGATGTGAAAAGATGTCATCAGGCACAGTTGAGATAGGGAGGGGAGCAGCTCTATTTGAGTCCCTCTGCCTTTCTAGTTACAAACTCTGGGGTGGGTAGCTGAGTGCCCACAAAGAGTGCTCTGCATGCCATCTTTGGCACCTGTGCCATAAGTTCACAATCACTAAGCTAACCACTCAACACTATAGTGAATGTTTCAGCTTGATTTTGCAGATTCTATTTAGTAACATGGTATCTTCCTCTTAAGTAAATGACAAAAATAAAGTTAAACTAGAAATTCTCTTGTGACAACATGTCTTCTTCCCCTTTAAACTCTAAGCTCTTTGAAGGTAGAGACTGTTTCATTTTTGTTTTTGAATACTCTAGCACAGAACCTATCATGTAGTAGGGACTTAAGAAATGCGCATTTATTGATAAGATGGGTTGGTCAATCAAACCTTCATAAAACTGATGATGAAGCACACTTTTAACACTTGGCAGAGAAGTAATAGACAAGAGGTGAAGAATGAGATAAACATGCCCAGACATAGTCAATGAATAGAATTGTTTTGCTTGACTATGCTTAATTGTTACCAAGGAGGGCTTCCACTGGTGGTGGTAGGGATGGTGTTGGTAAGTAGTGATGGTGATATAAAAAAAAGAAATAAAAATAAGAGCATCAATGAAACCTTAAAAATACACAGAAGGAAGCAGAAGGAAATTCTAAGAGGGGCACAGACAAGCAAGGCAGTGTTGTTACTATCTTGTTAAATTTAATATGTACTTTAAAAAAACTATACATAACAGAAGTTCACAGTTTCATATACAAATACTGTTTTCTTTTTATACTGAAATGTTTGTATTTAAAGGAGCAAATGAGATTTCACAAACCAAACCACAGTTTCAAGCAATTTAAATTGTTTAGAAATCACATATTTTGAAATGGAAGGGACCTCATCTAATTCAGTAGCCTTCATTTATACTTGAAGAAACTGAGGAGCAGAGAAGTTAGATGGCTTGACCAGAAAACAAATGACAGGGCCAGAATTTTGACTAAGACTCCAGAATTCATCATTCTTTCAACTGAATTGTGCTGTCTCCTTTCCTCAGAGTCTTAATCCTTCAGATTTATGTTGAAGTCAATTTTTCTCTTGTTCCATGATCAGGAGATATAATAAACTAATGGTTCCTATCTTCTGTCAATGATTTTCAAAAGTCTTACATTGGTGGAACCCATTATTTTGAACAAGACTTCTGTAGAACTTTCCTAGCAAAATGTCTGAACTGATTTTTTTAATCTTTCCTTTCTGTTTTAACAACTCAAGGACAGAAGGGCAAGGGTTTGCCAAACTGGGTTAAATGACTTTCCCAAGGTCACACAGCTAGAAAATATCTGAGATGGAATTTGAACCCAGGTTCTCCCTACTCTGGGCCAGGTGATACTTCACTGTCCTTAAAATGAACTTTTAATATAGCAAAATAAGAAGTCTTTCCTTGGAAAGGGAAATCTGCTTACTGAAACTGAAATGAATACTACTGAGTAAAGGAGTATTACAATTGTGTTATAATTCTGGTATAATATACTGCAGAAGTGTCAAACATTGGGTCAGCTAGGCCTCCATTCCCAAGCATGGCTGAATTAGATTAAAATGGAATTGGGAATTATTTAACAAATACAAATCTAATAGAATATAACTAATGTTAATATGTGGTTTTCAAAATCAATATGAAGCCTGAAGGAATCCTTATGTACAGAAAGTGGCTTCTGTTTCCATTTGAGTGTGACAACATAGCTATACAGTATATGCTTATGCCAGGAGAGGTGAGATGCTATTTAAAAATAGAATGGATCAGAAGTTTTAGAGAGACCACACAGTGATGAAGCAAGGTAAATGAAGGATGAGTCTGAACAAACTGACAAGCAAAAATAGAACTATCAGGAATTATTTAGGAGTATAGAAAATAATTTTAATGCTACTATGACAGCGCTCCAAAGTGCCTTCCCAATATAAACACATAATATCAGTCAGGATCCCAGCCAAGGAAAGGCATTCCTTGTCACTCAACAACCTGTTTCCACAGTGACCTAGCTTTGTGTTCTTTTATCCAGCTTCTCTGTGTTTTTGACCCTGATTTCTCAGCTCCAATTCCCCATTCATCTGTCCCTTTTGGCTTGGTTTGCTCCTCTCAGCATCCCATTCCAATTAGCTCAGTTCACATTTTGTTCCTGCTCCTGCCTCTTCCCTTGGATTTGACATTTTGGCTGCCACCAAAGTTCCTTGCTTGCTCTGCCTCCCTTCTTGGTTTTATCTTGCTTTAGCTTCTCCCAGAAACTCTCACAAAGTTACTGAATAAGTTGTGGATGTGGAGTCAGGAAGACACAAGTTCAAATCCCAACTGGTATTAGCTGTATGATCCTGGGCAAATTACTTGACCTGTCTCTGACTCACTTTCTTCATCTGTAAAATGAAGTTGGACTCAATAGCTTCTAAGTTTACTTTGTACAAAACCCTATGATCCCATGAATGAAGAAAGCTGCATCAGAACCCCAATCCTTCAAGCAACCCAACATCACAACTCACCTAATTACAAAGTAAGTTTATTTTTAGTAGCTCCTACAACTTTCCGCTTAATACTTCTTTCCCCCCTCTACTTCCTCAAGTCCTTCACTGTGGTACTAAGGAGAATCCTTAAGCTTTTCCATCTAGGGTAATATTCCATACCCATGACCTTTTCTATCTCCATTTTCCATCAGCCCCAATCAAAATTTACTTTTCTTGTAACCCATTAAGAATACTGTCTTCTATTAGAAAGCTGATAAAAATAATCTCAGATAATGTAAAAATAATAATGGTTTTATACATTTCTCCCAGGTAAGATGTCTGCATTTTAACAGGGACTTTTGGGAACCAAATATTTTAACTGAAGGGAGGGATGATGTAGAAATTTCAGGCATCACAGCTGGCTGGTTCTCTAGCTATTTGGGGAGCAGATAGTCTTTTAAAAAGAAATAAAACCCATACCTTCTGTCTTAGAATAAAAAATTAAGTATTTGTGCCAAGGCAGCAGTAAGGGCTGGCAATTGGGGTTAAGTAACTTGCTCGGGGTCACACAACTAGGATGTGTCTGAAGGCAGATTTGAACCCAGGACCCCTCATCTCTAGGCCTGGCTCCCTAGCCACTTAGCCACCTCACTGCCCACAGATTGTCTTTTAATCAAACCCAAATCACAAGCCACATCGCTTATGATGTCACTGTCACTAAGAGGGTCTCAGGGTGCAATGTAAAGAATGCTAGATGGGGAGTCCAAGGGCCAGAGTTTGAATCTCAGATTCATTAAATGACTAAGTCAATTTTCTTCTTTTAGCCCAAGTTTTTTCATCTTCAAAATAGGGATAATAAAATAATTTCACTGCCTATATCTCACGTTGTTCTGCACTTAAAAGCTCATAAACTTTAAGATGCTATATAAATATGACTTATTATGACTATGTGAAAGATAGAGATAATAACACCTACCTTACAAGGATGCTGTGAAGACCGTATTAGGCAATATATGTGAATTAAATCCAACAAACATTTCTTAGGAACCTATTAATAGGAACTATGATGGAGAAACTAGTCAAAAGGAAAACCAGACCCTGACTTCAAGGAGCTTAATAGAATATATAAGTAAACACATGCATACTAATCAATTGTCAATAAACATTTATATAGCACCTTTTATGTGCCAGGCACTGTGTAAGTGCTGAGGATGGAACAAGAAGCCAAAGGTAGTCCCTGCCAGCAAGAAGCTTACAATGTGTGCATGAGTGTCTGTGTGTATACACATGGTTATAGATGTCTATGTATTATACGTGTGCATGTTTGTGTGCATGTATGTGATTTTTGCTGATTTGGGAGACTTAAATGCTCACACTGAAAATTTAACAATTGAGCCTTTTGAGCTACTTCAAAGTGACTCTAGCGCATCCCTGAGTCTCTACCCAAAACTGACAAGTGAGAAAAGACTATCAAAAATATTTGCCAACAAGTGACCCTGAGTCATTACAGGCAGCTGAGACTCCAATCCTCATTTGAGAAATCCCAGAAGAACAGTTTTCACGATGACTATAATGATTTAAAACAAAACAATTTAAAAATGCTTCAGAACTGAGTAGTTTGGTTAAGGTCCTTAATTTCTTTCAAAACTCTACTCAGCCACTCCCTTTTATTAAGAGACTTTTCTTAATTCCTCCACGCATGGAGGATAACCTCTGCAAAGGTCTGGTGGCAGGAAATGGAATTCTGAGTTTGGAAAAGAACAAATACATCAAATTGGTTAGACCATAGAATGGCTAAAGGGGAGTAGTATAAGGCTGGAAGGATAGATTGGAGTGAAACTATAAAGGACAGTGCATGGCACACTGAGATGTTTTTATTTTATTCCAGAGGAAATAGGGACCCTCTGAAAGTTCTTGAGCAAGAGAGTAAATTATCAGATATTTTATGTAGGAAATCATCATGGTAATCATGTGGAGGAATGATTTAGATTGCAAGTTCCTTGAGGGTAGAGACTTTCTTTTGTCTTTTCTTTATCCTGGTACTTAGGACAGTAGCTGACAAAAATGTTTATTGAATGAATGATTAGGTAGGTGAGAGATTGGAAACAAGGACCACTTGGAAGGTAGAATGTTTTTGAGATCCTATGGTGCTACAAATATGTAGGGGTAAGAACTTTGCTAGAACTGCGATTTAATTGGTGTGTGGAATTTTTGGATGAGAAAACTTCCTAAACCAAAGCAGATCAGAAACTTCTCTCTAATTTGTGATCTTAGAGAGTTGCCTAAGGCCCTGAGAAGTAAAAGACTTGCCTGGGATTCACAGAATTGGTATGTATTTGAAGAAGGATTTGAGCTCAGGAAGAAAGCCCTTCTGACTTTGAGACCAGCCCTACTAAATGAAGAATGCCTTATATTATGTTATAGTTTTTATTCTGCTTCAAGTATTTACATTATGAATATAGAATAGTTGAAATGTCAAGTATTGCCTTGATATTTTCTAATATCTAACTTCTGGTGAAAGGAAGGCATAATTTGGTGAGACTTAAATAAAGTGAATTATATAAAATCTGGCCTCAGATACTTCCTAGCTGTGTGACCCTGGGCAAGTCACTTAACTTCTAGTGCCTGGTCTTTACCAATCTTATGCCTTGGAATCAATACACAGTAATGATTCTAGGATGGAAGATAAGGTTTTTTAAAAGTGAATTATAACAATTATAATATGGATCTCATACATTTATTAATTTAAGATGTAGAATTTTTCACTAAATATGATTATAAATGAACAATGAAAGATGTACATGTATCTGTGAAGATAACTGAAGATTTCAAACTTAGTTCTCTGTTCTTCAGGTGAAGAGACAGACCCTGTGTGGGTTATTCAACATGCAAGTGAATACAACACATTTTCAGAGATGTCAATGGTTCTGAATTAAACTCAACATGCTTCTTCCTTCTATGGGGTGGTATAAATCACTTGTAATCTTGGCATTCTCTTACCAGAGCTTCCTCCTTCATTTCCTTCTTCATTCCCCCTTCAGCTTCCTCCTACCTTTCCTTTTTGCTTAAATATAGTGGTATTAGCACCTGTTAAGAAATTCTCTGCTGACCTACTTCATAATCCTTAGCTCAAGAATAGCGTCTGGGCTACAGGGGTGTAGAGAGATTTTTCTCTCCATAGGCTTCACAATGGCTCCACAGGGAATATTGTTATTCCTTACAGAGCCAGAAAGGTGAAATCAGACAGGAGAGGAAATAACATTGAGAGATGTGCTACCTTGGCCATGTAAGATCTCAGAAACAGGCACCAAAGAATGTTAAGACTGTATACCAACAATCATCCTGCAGTTGACTTAATAAGTCGATCAACACCATATTATAAAGTATGAGCCCAAGAACAGTGTTGGAAAACAGCCTCTTCAAGATGTATTGGGACAGAGCTGTGGTAACAGATTAACACATTCTGGCCAACAGATCAGATATTCTGCTGCTTGACAAACTTAATAAAACAGTGAGGTTTACTGCTATTGCTGCTCCACTTAGCAGAAATATCCCAAGAACATATGCAGAACAGATAAATAAGTATGTGGTACTGAGAAAGGAGCTGAAATGAACGTGGAACATTAGAGTAAAACTAGCCATCTTCTCTGCAACTATGTTATTTCCACGTATACTAGTTTACTATGTTTGTTGTTTAGTTGTTTCAGTCCTGTCCAATTCTTTGTGACTCCATTTGGGGTTTTCTTGGCAAAGATATTGGAGTGATTTGCCATTTCTTTTTCTAGCTCATTTTAGAGCTGAGGAAACTGAGGCAAAAGGGTTAAGTGATGTGCCCAGGGTCACACAACTAGTAGGTGTCTGAGGTTAGATTTAAACCCAGAAAGAAAAGGCTTTCTAACTCCAGGCTAGGCATTCTATAGATTGTACCACCTAGCTGTTTATTTACTATTTTACAGGACTTAATATTCATCTTAATTAAGCTGGCCTCAGTTCAGTAGGCAATGCTTTTGGATATGTGTCATGTAATCAGGAGATGGGTTCATTCCTAGTATATAGCAAAATTAAATTCATTTGATCCAAAGGAATTCAAATAATTACAGCATCTTTATGATACTTAAAGTTTGCAAAGCACTTTATATATATATGCATATATATGTATATATACATAATGCCATTTGATTCTTATAGAAATCCTATAAGGTAGCTGCTACTACTATTATTCCCATAATCAAATGAGAAAACTGAGGCAAGAGGTAGGAGGAAGAGGTTAAGTGATTTCTCAAGTAACACAACTAGTAAATGTCTGAGGCAGAATTAGGACTCAGGTCTTGCTGACTTCAAGTTCCATTTACTTCTAACATCAGCGGGTGGTTTGTGATTCATCTCAGCTCCACTCCAGACTCTCCAGACTTCTCCATTTCCCAGAAACCTTCACACCCTGGAAGATGCTTTTGCCCCTGTAGTACCTTGCTCCCATTTATGAACTCTTCCTAGAAGCACTATTTTGGGAAATGCCTAGACCAGTCATGATTATTCCCATAACTTCTCTCCGGGATTCAATCTGGACTCTACATTCAAGTATCCTCCCTCTTTCCCCTCCTTCCTTGATTTTTTTAGCTCCTTTTTTATTTTTTTTTTTCACCATTGGAATGTAAGCTCTTGGACTAAGCAAAGACTACCTTTCTTTTCACTTGTGTTTTTATTCTCACTACTTACCACAGTCCCTGGAACAGACTAGGCATTTAATAAATGCTTCTTGAATCCATTCTATCCTTTCTGCTCCCTCTTTCCTTTGGAAATAAATAAAGTGGAGTAGGCTTCACCTATCTCAACTAGGCCTTACCTGTTTCCATTCTGTACCTTTTCCCTTCTAACATTAGAAACTGGGGATTTAATTAGCCCCTGTCACAACAGCTAGTTTATTTTTAGCCTGGAGCAATGTAGTAGCCCTCTGGTCTACCAGACTATTCCCTGCTTTTTTTATGGAGTTTATGTGAGTCAAAAATTATTAGTACAATCACAATATTTCAGAACCCCTCAGGAAAATTCTCATAGTATTTTATTCAAATAAAAGAAGAACCAGAAAGATCCCAGTTCCCCTTCAAACTCTATGATAAGCTAATTCTTCCTGTATCCAGTGATGGCTCTTTTGGTATTCAGTTTTGGAGCTGATTATGATTAACTTAAGGACTGAAGTACTGTACTCCTTGCTGGCAGCTAGCATATTCCCATCATACTTGACTACGTGCTTCTAATAGGCATGTAAGAAGATGACTTAGGGCTGATGGAAATGTTTGCCAGGATTTTCAGACAATTCTCATGGGGATAGGAAAAGGAACCCTTTTGTGAATAAACCTACCAATGATTTCTCTCCACAGTTTTATAAAATCTGACCTCTAGAGAAGAAGATGAAATAAATGATACTTTGACTCTAAATGGATTTTTTCCCCCTGAAGCCATTAGTACTAGAACCCACTAATTTTCACAGCTGCCTCCTCTTTTGTGTCCACAAATGAAAACAACCATTCTGGAGGGAAAGGATTAAAACATAAAAGTTAGGTTCATGAGATAGCTAGATAGAGTAATTCTTGGAAGTGTTCCAGAAATCACTGTCTAAACCAATGATTTTGCAAAATGATTACGGCATCCAAAGTGATAAATCCTCTGAGGTTAAAAGGGGTGATCTTTGCATCATCCTCATACAACAAGATGACAACAATTCTTCCTCATAGTACTTAGACACTCTGACGTATTAAGACGAGCCAGAGTAAGCAAGACTAAATCTTTTTATCAATCATTCCAACCTTAGAGTCACCTTTGACTTCATTCTTCCTTCAACCCCATTACTAATAAGTAGCCAAGTCTTGTCTGTTTTACCTCCATAATGTCACTTACTTCTTTCCCCTTCTCTCCAGTCACACCATTCCCCCCTCCCCATTTAATACCTTCATCTCTTCTCATGTAGACTATTGCAGTAACGCTTTACTTGGTCTCCCTGAATCAAGCTTCTCCTCCCCTTCCTCCATCTAGTACAAAAATGCCAAATTGATATCCATAAAGGTTAAGTGACTTTTTCCTATTGCACTTGGGAAGAAATACAAATTCTTCTCTCAATTAAAAAGCCCTTCACAATTTCACTCTAACCCATTTTTCTAGATGGATAATATACTACTCCACATTATATATTCTACATTCCTTTTTATATATTTACATATATATATAATATAAATTATATTAAATATATTATATTGAGTCAACTAGGTTCCTCAGTAGATAGAGTGCCTGCTTTGGAGTCAGGAAGACCTCAGTTCAAAACTGGTCTCAGTCACTTACTAGATATGTGAACCTAGGCAAGTCACTTAACCCTGTTTGCTTCAGTTTCCTCATTTGTTAAATAAGCTGGAGAATGAAATGGCAAACCACTTCAGTATCTTTGCCAAGAAAACCTCAAAGTGGGGTCACAAAGAGTCAAGCTTGACTGAAGTGACTAAACAACAACAACAAAAGATTATATTCTGTCTTCCATTTCCATCCCTTTACCCTGGATGTCTATACTATGCCTAAAATGCATAGGCATTTTTCTCCCTTCTCCCTCCTGGAATACCTAGTTCTTTCTAGGGTTCGGCTGAGGTACTGCCTCCTACAAAAGGTCTTTCCTGACGCTCTGAGTTATTAGTGCTCTCTATCCTACTGAAATATCTTTAAATTAATTTATTTTACATACTATATTCTCCAACTATGATTTGTGAAGGTGAGGACTGTTTTTTGTCTTTGTGTCCCCAATCAATGTCTGGTGCAGTGCTGTCACATAGGAGATACCTTACAAATGTTTGTTGAATGGAGTTATCATGTTGTATAGCCCTGACCTGGGTCTGTACTTTGATGTTCCTTTTGGGTATACCTTTACACAAGAGAGATGTACACAATGATTCTTTCCTACTCTGAAGAGTACGGGATGGAGTTGGTAAAAAGGGATTCTTTGGTCTGGTAGAGGAGAGAAAACTTGTCCTCACTAGTAAAATGAGCAAAAAATGGAATGACTGAGGAAACAAAAGTTTTGTCTTCTGAGCATGTTGATTTATTAAGCAATGTATGATAATTGCCTAATAAATTAGGACCAAGACCCCTTCCTTAGTTTAGGACTGGACCCTGACTACAGGGAGTTTTTCTACATTAAAAACAATCAAATAAGACCAATTAATTAAGAAGAAACAATATAACATCATGTAATCTGGTTTCTAATGGATGAAATATTAAGGACTTTTTAAGTTGGGAGAGAACAAGTGAACAGATGCAATTCTTTAAATTCAGAAAAAGAAGTGTCCTGCTTCTCCCCAGGTGTTTGTAAATAGTCAAAGGAATACCGAAACAATATTTGATTGATCAATATGAGGTCAGTTTTCAGATAAGACATAGGGGTTGTTTGAGATGTACAGTTATAAGAAAACTTACTTCAATATTTGGATCTGACTGTATTTCTAATCAACATAATCTAAGTCCTTGGTTAAGGGTCTCTAAACTGCAGGTACAGGTGTCCAATTTCCAAGCCACACAGGGCTAGGTTCAAACAGTGTGATAAGATTTTCTCCTAATTCCCATCATTGAATAAACTTCTCACAAGACAGAATTTGGACTAGGCCTGTAACTGAATAGAAAGGGAACTGGTCCTAATCCCCTCACTAAGCATAAGATTGATCTAAGCAAAGAATCCACTCTTCCTGTTAGTGATTTGGGCTGCCACCTTTTCCACACAACTTAAAAAAAAGTCAAAAAACATTGGAGTGGGAGAGAGGTGGTGTAGGAAACATGGTATCTATCCATTCCCTACAGGTGAAGTGGACAGTGAATGGCCAAGAAGGTCCCTTTATCCTAAATATATTTCTTCAATGCCGTGGTCTCTGATCCAGCCAAGCCCACAGCTTGAATGAAATGAAATGAAAGATTGAAGACAGTATCTCCCTCTCTCTTCCACAGTGTGTGTGTATCTACCTGGGGCCAGGCTCTCGATGGAATGGCTGCTTTGCCATGCCCAGGTTTAGCCTTTATTTTTATACCCATTTTCTTGGCACACAGTTACATTATTCAACATATATGTTCGAGTAAAGATAATTGGATAAGTGATACATTAACTTTTAACAAATTGTTTGATTAACATTCTGAGATCATTCCATATACTTGTAACTATTGATTTTGACAGGATACACAAAGGTTTTGCAGAAGATAAATGATTTTGTCACAGGTGGCTTAATTTTCTCATTAACCTGTGAGGAGCTTTGAGCTTACAGACAATCAAGGAAAATCACTTATTACCTTTAATAAAAAATAGATAATCAATCAGAGACCCTGAAGACAATTAACAATCATAGCAGTGAAATTGAGAGATCAAAGGGGGTACTGAAAACACAATTCTGATTTAATATTAGGCTGATCATTTTTCAGAGTTTGTTAGGGAGTTTTTCAAGGAGGGTTTTGATTGGTAAAATCAAGTCACTGAGGCATGATGAAGCATGGTGTACCAAAGCATTTTGTATAGGCCTCTCCTTATGAATGATTTATGTACTGACTTAGAATAATTTTCAGAGCATGAGAGTAGGAGATATCTGGTCATGGCTTTGTGGGTACAGCTTTTGCTGGGACTTATATACCTGAGCAAAAGTTAATCCATGATGGTCTTTTGGGTTTGGTTTTGTGAGTCTGATCTTTTGGTGGTATTTGGGGGGAAAGTATGCAAGCATTTTGCTCTTATATTATTTTTCTGAGACTAGGGAGAGTACAACAATCATGTCAATTCCATTAGTAAAGAATGTTGATGAGAGAAGTCATACAGAGGGGACTGAGTGGGAAATTCCATCCTGCAAAGGAGTCACTTTGTGATCTCCTGATTTCCACAAGTGACTGTGTCAAGACATCGTGGCCTGACCACTCCCAGCACCTCAACTCCCAATCTCATTTTATACTAATTACTGTGTATGATGCCCCAAACTTTACTTAACCATGTTTCATATATGGTGACATGTGATATCATATAAATGATGACTTTCCTCATTTTATTTTTATGATATTTGAAATATTACTTTCTTTGTTGTTAAAATTTAGTTTTCTTTTTCAGAAAAATAAAATTTCTGAGTCAGAGATCAGGTTTTTCTGATCAAATGCAAAAAAATAGTGTTTGATTCTCATTCACAAATTCTCTACAAATATGTTAATAAATATACTTTAGAACTTTTGGACCCCAATAGAATGTGCAGTAAATGCTTTAATGGCAGGGATAATTTTTTTCTTTTTCTTTTTGGTCTTTGTTTCCCCAGTGCCTAGCAGACTGCATTGCATGTCATAGGTCCTTCATAAATGTTTATTGAATTCAATTGAAATAGGAAAAAAAATTAAAGCAACTTGAGCTGATATGAGGGAGTGTGCCATAACTGGTTAGAACAATTCATCTTCTTTAAATTATAAAATCACAGTCTTTTTATTAGAAAGCTCAGTTGCAGTTCTGAAGACTAGGAAATTGACAGAGGGTTAATCATTTAAACTGAATTGAGGAATTTGACAGATTATTTTCCCAAAATTGACTGGGCCATTTGGGTTTTTTGTCAAAGCTAACACATGTGACCTAAAAGTACTAGAAAAATTTCTTTCAGGCACTTAGCCAAAGTATTTCAAAGATTATTAAGGTTTATAAAGCTGTAGGGGGCAATTAGTCTTTCTCCTTTACACTGTAGGCAAAGATAGTTTTATCTGGCAGAAAAACGGAATAACTGAGACACGATAGGGGTATTTCTGGTGCCTATGGAAAGCAAACTGTTCTTCCATGAACATTTTTTGGCAGAGATAGGACCTGTGATTTCATCAGTCCTGTGAATTTCCAATGAAGAGACTCCTTTTAACAATGAAGACTGAGATATGCTCTGCAATAGGTGTGAGAATTGACCTGGGACTATACAGTATGTTCTCTTGTATCCTGAATGTTCTGGAAATGGGGTATTTTGGGTGACTATTTTTTCTCATCAGATTTGCCATGTATACAATATACAAATTGTCATTCAATAAATTAAAAATACAGTAAATTGTACTTTCCCAAAACTGAGAGATTAAGTGGCTTCCAAATGTCACATAAGCAGTATATTTCAGGGACATGATTTGAACCCAGTTCATCCAGGCTATCTCTCTATCTGCTACAAGTTCCACACTACCTCTGTGAACATAGTAGCAACTATTAGGTACTTCTTCTAGCATATTATTATGGCCATTTTAAAATAGTTAACACAACTACTCTGCCAGAAATGGATCTATTGTGGACATCCAAAGCTTTCGACTTCCCATTTTTTATGTCAATGATACTTTTGTTTTGAATTTGAAATTTAACTTTAAACAAATGCTTTGTTTCTATTTATATTTAATGTCTTCAACTAAGTTTTGGGGTGAGGTGAACTCTTTGGATTACAGATAGTCTGAGAGCCTCACCACAATCAATAAAAATTTAGAACAGGAAAATAACATTAAGGGAACATCTAGTTTATTCCTTCGCCATCAGGCAAGATCACATGTAACCAATTCTAGACAGGTGAAAACCTACTGACCCCATTTTGGAAGAACTTCATAGAAGATCCCGCAACTTTAGTGACCAATTCTAGTGTTGACAGTCTTTCTTATAAGGAAATTCCTTCTCGTATTTAATCTAATCTCTCATCATGAAAGCATAGGGCTATACAGTATGTTCCCTTGTATCCTGAATGTTCTGGGAATGAGGTGTTTTGTGTGACTATTTTGCTCAACAGATTTGCCATGTATACAATATACAAATTGTCATTCAATAAATTAAAATACAATGAATCATACTTTCGAAAAACATGACCCTGAATATGATTTAGCATTTCTTAGATGATTCAAAAATATTTCAGGATTTTATAGGAACATAGTGGCATCATTATGAACATTAATTATAATTATACAGCACTATAGGTATAGAAAGTCTATGTTGGACTGAATCTATATTGACCCTATGACACACCATGAATGTCAAATTTTAAAATAAATCCTTTTGCACTAATGAAAATAATAAGATTAACAATTGTTCCTTGATCATAGCTGGCAGCCTGGCATTAGAAGATGTGGGTAACAATTGTGGTTTAGTCAATTATTACCTATGTGATCTTTGGCAACTTAACCACTCTGGGACTCAGTTTTCTCATTTGCAAATTGAGGGAGAGTTGGATTAGATGATTTCTCAAGTGCCTTCTATCTTTAAATCCATGGTCATATTAAATTTTATGAAAAGTAATTTCATATGTTACTCAAGCTATTTGTTTATCTTATGTTTGTGTTTTTTCCATAAAAAATAAAGTATAGAACATTAAAATAATTCTTGTATTTGTTATGTTTCTAGTTATTTGGATTTTTGATGAGAAGGAAATATGGTGGTATTATGCTTTTGCAAGATATTCTCAAACTTCATATTTATTCCTCCCTTTGACTTGTTTTCCCTTCATTTCCTTGTTTTTATCCTTTTCTTCCTCTCTGCCTCTCCTTTTATCTTTCCTCCTCTAGAGGATTTTATGTTCTCTTCATCATTGAAATTGTAGATGTCTGAAAAGCAACTGCTTGACTACAGGGTTGGAGGAGATAAGACTGAGGAGAGACTCTAAATGAACACTATAATGCAAACTCCAACAACAGGGAAATGGGTTCGAGTCAAGAACACATGTGATAACCAGTGGAATCATGCGTCGGCTATGGGAGAGGGAAAGGCGGGGGGGGGGGGGGGGGAAAGGGAGGGGAGGAAAAGAAAACAATCTTTGTTTCCAGTGAATAATGTATGAAAACGACCAAATAAAATAATATTTAAATTAAAAAAAAAAGAAATTGTAGATGTCAGCATGTTCAAAGGCAGCATTCACTGGGTATCTTAACACTTATTTCTCATATATATTTTCAGGACATGTAGAAGTTCCTTCTACAAATTCAACTTGGATTGGGCATTTAGTGTCAATATGCTAGCCTTATTAATGTTCTATACTCCCTTTTCATGACCTTAATTAAAATGTTACATAGGACAGGACCTAAATACTTTTAATGGTATTTCATAGGGCAACTCCCCTTCATACATAGCTTTGCAATGTAACAAGATTTCCATCTCAAAGCATTTGGCAGTCTTAAAATCTCTACAACTTTATTATCCAAAACAACTTGATCCTTGTTTTGCAGTAATACAACACAACACTCAATATTCTTCAGTAGTTTTAATAAATTACAATTAATTTCTTGCATCCATTGACCTTGACTTTTTCTCTGTATGGAAAGACACAAACTAAATGCTTTTCTAGTCCAGGAAGGGAAAATTTTCTAAGGGCTGCTCCTGCCATGTGGGATGTCTTAGTTCTTCTTTTCTCCTCCTTGCTATACCTAGTAGAGAAGAAGATTTATTTTGCATGACTATTTTTACATGTAGAAATTTGTTCTTCAATTAAAATTCCAGAAAGTCAGAGAGAGGGAGAATGTGAGTATAAAATAAGAGAATTGGACAATGAGACCAGACCTATCTGGTCACAGAAATGGTATCATATACTGACAAACAACTTCAAAGGCCCAGAAGATATGCTCCCTGGGGAACAGATGTGGCATGATGGAACATGTATTCTTTTGGGTTTAACTGAATAAAAGTAGAACCAGTGTGAAAAAGAGAAGGAAAAAAAAAGAAAATTTGAGTTTTAGAAGATCAGAATAGAACTGGAATGGGTGAAAGCAGGATCACTACAGTTTTATCTTTCCCATAGTTTTCTCAACTATACTCCTTAGGGGAATGTAGGGGAAAGAATGTTGGGAAGAGCAGCTTCAAACTAAATGAGAAGCCTTAAATTTTCTCTAGTGCAATAGGATCAAATTTATTTCTCCTAGATTTTAAGAGAAACCCCTGAGATACTACACTATTAATAATAATGCCATGCTACTTAAAGTGCTGTCTATAACTTTATTCTTGAAAGATCCCCTAGTAGTAGTGGTAGTCTCTCGGTGACGAGAATGACTATTGTCTTTGTGCATTATCTATTATCTATTGATGTATGAGTGTGCACAAAGATACTTGTGCGTGAAAGAGATTTAAGTGGAAAAGTCGATGCACAGAGACAGTTCCACTCTCTTGGCGTTGGAAGCCTGGGTCCAGTGGCACAAAAAGTCATTACACCTGGAGACTTCCTCAGTTGCATTGGATGGCCATGTTGTCTTTTGTGCTCCAACATGCCCTAAGCACTCCACAGTGCTTTGCTGCGTCGCCCTCTCAGCCGTTGAACCTTCTTATTGGTTTCTTCCGTCTGTTCAGCAGAAGCAGTCTTCACATGCTGGGTGAGCAAAGCCCTGGTTCACCAGGGGTTGACGACCCGATGGCTACTCTCACAAGGTTTAGCCGGCCTGTTGAAGCCATTGCCCGGGGTGTGGCTGCTGCCGCATGCTAGCAGCTACTGGGAACCACAAGTGAGAGCTGGGTGTCAGGTGGGGGTCAGAGGTTGGAGAGCTGCCCTAGGAGGGCACGACAAGCTCTCCATACCAGAGATACTATCCCTCTCTGAGCATACACCCCACCCTAGTATAATGGACAAAGAGCTAGCTACTCTTAAAATCAGGAAAACCTGGGCTTACTTCTTACCTCTGACATACTGACTGTGTGTGATTTAACCTCACAGTATCACAGGTAACTCTTCTAAATTATATGTTGTGGAACTGTTAGAGCAATCTTCCACAGGAGAGAAAGTTGCCTCATGTGTAGTTTCCTATTGCAATGAAATTATGTGGGTCCAGATATATCTATGCAATGAAAACATAACTGATTAAAAAAGTCAAACTGATCATTTTCATTTCTTGTTCTTGGTGAAACTAAATACATGACAAAAGAATAATTCTCATATCAGAGATATTCACAACATACGATTCAAGTCTAATCTGGAAGATTTCTCAGTCTTTTGACTCAGGACTCCTAATCAGAATATCCAAGGAAATCACTACCTAGCATTATACATTGTACTAACTCTAACACCCACCTGCAAATACATGGTTCACAAATTTAAACTTTTTTTAAATGAATAAAATAAAATAGCATCCCAAACACAACTCTTGGAAAATAAACTTTCAAATAAACAACCTATGTCCAAAGACTTATAGACACAAAAAACAGAGACATATAATATCCTCAGCTTTTTCATTCCTTAATAAGTCTGTTTCTCTCTCTTGGCTGTCTTTTCTACCTACTGATTTCTTGAAGTACCATTCTGAGTATCTCTTAGTGGGTGGCACAAGGTGGTGTTGCTCTGAAGCAAAGTCAAAACCTTCTTTAGAAGTAGACCTTTCTTTGTTAAGGAGTTGTAACCTTCATCGGTATAGAAGAAAGGCCTCCTCAATTTTCCCTTTTTGGCAGGAGGCCCAGATTTCTTTCTGTTATCACTATAATGATCTGGTACAAGACTCTGTACATCCTTTTATTAAAATTTTTCCTCTTCACCATCACTCCTAATAACCATTGACCTTACAGAAGCTTACCAAGGGACCAGACTTTGTTCCTCTACAATTTCAAGAGAGTTGTGGACACAAACTCTGGTTCAGATATGGTGACTACAAATAATGTAATTATTATTGGTAATAATAATAGTAACTAATATTATATGGCACTTCAAAGTTTGTATATGCTTTTACCTGTTATTTCATTTAATCCTTTAAACAAGCTTGTGAGTTATAGAGTATTATTTCCCCCATTTTATAGATGAGAAAACTGTAACTGAGAAAGTTTAAAATGACTTACCCAGAGTTACATAGCTACTAAGTGTCTGAGGCAAGATTTGAACTCAAATCTTCCTGATTCCAATTTCAGCTATTATATAGATTATTTTTTTTCTCTATCCGACAATTGGAAAGTTTGTTTCCACCCCAAGAAGCACTATACGTTTGTTTAGGATATGACAAAGGACCATATTTTCTCAGTAATTATTTTTCTTAAGTGAGGAAGAATTTGGGATAACCCACTGGGTGAGATTATTCAAATTATTTGGGAACAGATAGGAAAATCCAAGCATTCTTTGAGTCCCCTTGGATGAGTTGCTTCAGGGGCTATTATTCGTTTTGAAAGGGAAAAAACCCCAGAATTAACCATAACAGTAAGATCTAATTTTTACAAAATGAGATAGGACCAAGGTCATGTAGAAAAATGGATTTTCTGGGGAAAATGGGAAATTGACAATTTCCTTAAGAATTTTATTGGAAAAACCCATTCCATTTGATAAGAGATTAAACATGCCCATATTATTTGTTCCTTTGTTAATGAATTAGAACACACAATTGATTTAAAATTACATAGAAGGCTCATAAGCATCATTCAAATCCTCATTACCAGTCACTTTCACTTTGCAAAACTGGCATTTCCATTTAAATGGTATTATGTTAAAACAGAAGTTTACTGTAATTGTCAAGTCTCTGGCCAGAGAACTGGGTTGCTGGTCTGGAGCATGGAAAGGCAGGCAGCCAGTAGAGTTTAAATCAGGAAGGGTATAAGTTGGTACTGACAGCAGGCAAAGGGATGAGTTGAAGTCAAGAGGTCAAAGGATAAATCAGGCAGAGGCAGTAGGCCAGCTCTTATTTATGTGGGCCACAAATCAATCAGTTAATCAATCAATCAACAAGTATTTTTAAAGGGCTTATTATATGTCAGGCACTGGCTTAGGTATAGAGGACTTAAATACAAAGAATGGAACAATCCCTACTCTCCAAAAGCTTACATTCTAATGGGGGAGCCAAGTACAAATACAAAATAGGTGCAGAAAAGTATAAATAAAATAAGTACAAATCAATACAAAGTAACTAAATACAAGGTTTTTGGAAAGAATAGCAGTTGTGGCGATCTGCAAATGATTCATGCATTAAATGACATGAGCTGCATCAAGAAGGAAGAGAGATTCTAAGACATGGAGGTAAGGAAGAAATGTGTTTTAAATATTGAGGATAGACAATATAAAGGTACAAAATTAAGTGTTTTGTGTAAGAAATAAAGAGAAAGCCAGAATAGGAATAATATATTTGAAGAATGGGAAGATAGATTGGGGACAGATCTTGAAGAGCTGTAATAGGAAGTCAGTAGAGTGAAATGGTCAGCTCTGCATTTAAGGAAAAATAACTGGCAAGGGTATGGATGATGGACTAGAGTGAGAAATGACTTGAGGCAGGAAGAACAACTAACAATAAATGAAGTTACTGAAGTGCAATCTGCTGGAAAAGACAAGAGGGTTTGGGGATCAATGGCACTCAAGGCCACATTGGCCCTGACAAGGGGAAGAGCCACTTTTTCAATGCAAGGGGGAAAAGAGTAGAGTAAGAGAATGATGCCAAGGGAATGTTTATCACACCTAAACTGCATTTACTTATCTTTAATTCTCAGAATCCTTGCTTTTTTAAGGTTCAACTTAGGTTCTTCTTCCATGATGAATTCCTTGATGTTCTCTATTTGTTAGGACTGTATGCCTCTTCAAATGACCTCTTAGAATACTTCTTCATTTATTTGCTGCCTGTCTATCCCACCCTAACTAGAATGAAGTTTCTTGAGATCAGAGACTGCTCTGTTGTTGTCTTCATATCTTGAACACATAATTCAGTGTCTTATATTTAAGCATTTAAATGTTTATTGTTGAATTGATTGAAGACCTGTTAGAAAGAATTGCAGGAAGTCAATCCAGGACCCTGGATAGCTCCCCAGGAACATAGTTACTGTATTCTGACATCAGACTGACAGCTTTTGTGATCAGGGCAGGAGGCAAGTAGAAGTCACTATTTAGAACATTCAAGTTGCTCCTTTAATGCCAGCCTCATACTCGAAGAGTTAGGAAATCTTGCTCATACCTATAAGAGGTTTTGATTTCTGTGACAAATGATAGGGCTACGTTTTCTAGTTTGCTTTGAAGTTCCACAGGGGTACTTTTGTTTTCAAAGGGTCTGGCAATCTCAGTTATTGAAGTTTATCCTAAATTTGTTAGTTATGTTGGTATTACAAAGATACAAACTTAGATAATTAAACATACTCTAGAAATGCCATTTGCATGTTTTTCAAACCAATGACTAATAATACTTAAAAAATTAACAATTTCTTCCCTGCCCCGCCCCCCCAACCTCTACCTTTTGTTTCAGAATCATTATTGTGTAATGATTCTAAGATAGAAGAGCAGTAAAGGCTAGGAAATGGTGTTAAGTGACTTGTCCAGGGTCACGTACCTAGGAAGTATCTGAGGCTAGATTTGAACCCAGGATCTATTGTGTCTAGGCATGGCTCTCAATCCACTGAGCCACCCAACTGCCCCCCCTCCCGAATTAAATAATTAACAGGGTAGTTTTACTCTAAAGTTTTCTATCACATTTTAACTCAGACTTTTGAGGTCTTCTATTAAAAGTTCTGGCACTCCAAAAATTCCCAAAGCCTACAAATGGTTTTGACCATATACCAACTCATTTCCTTTACAAACCTCATTACAAACCTTTCCAGCCTTACTGATTAAAATGCAGTGAATGTTTCTAGCATATCCTTAGTTGCATTTATTAAATAATTACATTTTTAGAGTTTCCATCGTTCTGTTACTGACCAAACATGTTTGCCTGGCTTCATATAGCTTAAAGAATAAGTTAAATGGCCCAGACGGTTAAAATCATGCAGTTCAGACACCTCTTAGCTTATTAATAAGCCTTTAGAAACTACTTTCTCATTGATAGATTTATAAAAGTCATCCTAATTATCCATATGCCCTTCAGTTTGCATGAGGAAATTAAAATTTTCTATTTCTTTATTTCTCATCATAGCTCCAAGAATAATATTTTTCTTTGGGTTCTTGCCTCCAAGCATTTTGAGTCTTAATATATTTCATTGATCACTGGTAAATTTGATGAAGTTAAGTTGTATGAGTTTATATAGGTCAGTAATTGGATGTGTTATATAGTATGTGAGTGGGAACAGCTGGGATGGGGAGAAACCCTCCAATTCCTTTGCATGGGTGGGACAATTCTACTGTTTATGTAACTCCATTAAAATGGAGAGGGAGAGGAAGGAAGGACAGAGGCTGACTTGTGTTGTGGAAGGGGAATCCTATCCATCAAGGCTGTTTCTTTTTCTATTACCTACAACAGTGGTAGACTCTAATTAGTGACAACCTAACTACTCATCTCTTATAGCATCATATAATTATAAATTTAATGCTAGAAAGGATCTTTAAGCTTAGTTAACCTAACTCTCTTATTTTACAGGCAAAGAAACTAAGGTTGAAGGAAATTAAATGACTTGCTCAAGGTTACCCAGTCAGTAAGAGATTTAGGATTAGAATTTAATACCTCTGACTCCCAAGCTCTTTCCACCAAACTAAACTGCCTCTTTCTCATACCAATATGAAGAAAGTGCTTTGTGAATAGAATACTATACAAATATGAGTTATTATCAGATGTCTTTAGTCACTATGCCCTATTTATTCTCTCGTCCTTTCCCATGCCAGGAAGTTAAGACTTCTCTATCTACTGTCCACATTCCCATATCACTCAAGGATAGATACTTGGTAAAAGCCTGAATAATTCCAATTTACCACAGTCTGTTGACATACCCCTGTAGGTAATCAGGGCTTGAAAGATCCTGATCTTAGTTATGATGGGGTCAACTTAACGATCTGCTATGAATCAGAAAACTGGATTCTTTCAGTTATGTTGGCTTCAGTAGCGGGTGTATAGCCCATGGCTTGAGTGAACACAAGGATCTGTCTGAATCAAAAATACTCGGTACTCCCCCACAGCACATATCTTTCTAACAAGAAGGTCACAGGAAGGAGAGGCCAAATTTATTAACCATCTCCTAGGCCCACTGCCTGACTTCCTCTCAGTCTGCCGGATGGTTTTTAGGCGCCAGACACATGTGCACATTGCAATTTGCGTGTCTGTGTTAAAGCTGACTTAATTAACAGAGTTTACCTCAAATAAATGTTGCTAAATGAATTGTGTCCAAGGCTCACATTTTTGTGGACTGTCTGTTTCCTGTTCCAGGCAACTGCCAAAGAGCAGCACATGTAAAGTTTGCAGGAGTTACGAAGTCATGTTTACATGCATTGATGTGTTGGGGGGAAGAGGAAAAAAATGAAAGCGGTCAAGTGAGTTACTATAGGATAAATAGAGATAAATAATTCAGATTCTCATTATAATACAGGAATCTAGTCCCAGTGCCTCTGAGAGTCTCTGTCTTTGTATGAATTGGTATGCAGTAACTGCCTGGTGTCCATAGCCTGTAATCTAGCATTAATATTAACATAAATCAGAAATGGGAATTAACACTATTTCGAAAGTCTTATAGGATACCTGAATTCACACTATATTGTTTAGTCCTCCTGGGCATTTTAATAATCATGTAATAGAAATGTTGGAGTGGTTGAGATATTCTTTATATGACTCTCTGAAAGGGTCTTTAACACAATTTCTTTAGCAGACAGTTTTGATAGAACGTGTTGTACAAAGAGAAATATGCCTATTTTGGTAATATGAGTATGTTTCATTAGCTCAGCCTGCAGCGATATGACATTACATTTTAAAAGGAATACAATTAATAACAATGAGAGATTTTTTAGCTCTCAGAGTATAGCTGGAGGAACTGAGCAAGGTGTCAGGGCAATTAAGTAGAGGTACTGTATTACCTTTGTCTGAGCACTCATAACATCAGCCTGTCTCAATGTGTTGAATAGAGTATTTCTTTCCTGTAGGATTTGTAATTTATTGTGATGTTTCCTATAATTCAGACCACCATAATAAAAAAAAGATTTGTTAAAAATTTGTGTGTCCTTTTTAGGCAAGAAGAAAGAAAAACACTTTTTATAAATACAAGCTAGTAGAAATTAGCACATCTTTGGGGAGGTGAGGATTCTCCTCTGCTACCTCCCCCACCCCCAATAAGATAAAGAGTGATTGGAAGGGAGATCCATGCAATAGCTTCTTAGAGCTAAACTTCATGGAACAATCATGTCTCGACTGCAGAGATGTACAATACAACTTGGGAGCCTCACATTCCATGCATTATATAACAATCCTGGGGAAGGCGGGAAAGTTATACTTGGAGGATATTAAAATAATCAACAAGGGTATTATTTTATTCAGTGTTAACCTTTATGTTTTATGTTAAATGACAGTGAAGGCTCTGGTACACACTGCATCCCCACAGCCCTAGTTGCTGGGATTTCTTTCCTTTCTAAAGAGTTTTCATCATACTTTTCAGTTCTAAAGCTGCTATCAGTTTCCATCCCTGGTCTGTTCTAATAGGCGTAACAGAAGATAAAATGTTCTGGAAGCTGAAAACTTTGCCATTTCAAAACAGATTTGATGAAAAGGTTGGTTTAAAATCCCATCTCCATGTGTTCTCTCTTTCAGATTCTGCAGAGATATTGTGCATGCATATGCGTGTGTACACATTCATGTTATAGGTGTGTGTATATATATGTGTGTGTGTGGAGAGAGAGAGAGAGAGAGAGAGAGAGAGAGAGAGAGAGAGAGAGAGAGAGAGAGAGAGAGAGAGAGAGAGAGAGAGAGAGAGGGAGGGAGGGAGAGAGAGATGTGGAGAAAAAGGGAGATAGAATCCCAGCAAATCAGTCCTGCTGGCCCAAATCAATCCTGGCAGTCTTTTCTTGGTGAACATCTATAGTCTGTAAGGAGGTGCCTTGAAATGCTGCTCAGACTAAGCCTTGGGGGGATTAAAACACAACTCCATATCCACTCATGAGTAATGTATTAAAATTTTGTAGATAATAAATTCTTAATCTGCAGAGCTCCAGGTTATTTCTTACTCACCCAGCGACTTGGTTAATAGAACACTGAACTAGCCGCCACTGCGGCCGCTTGTTCTATTCTGGCCCTGTTTTTCCCAAGGTTTCAGAATACAGGCAGTCTCCCTGCCAACTCCCTCTCCTCTGACCACTGTTTAGTCCCTGCATATATGCAGAAGCACACATCTCTTCAGACAATTAAATCACACCAAACTGCTCCGGGACTGCAGACCTGCGAGTGTTATGTGAGCGGTTCCCCTCCCCTGCTAAGTATTATTGACAAATCCATCAAAGGCAGTGATGCATTGGTTTCCACCTTACCTAGAAGGACACTAGGGCAACGGTGACATGCTGTCACCGTGGTAACTGCTGCTGAAGTGAACAGCCTGTTGGGATAGGTGACCTCTGTTGGCAGTGTGCCTAGAGATGTAGCTCTTGTACGGCTGCCATGTCACCGGGACCCCGAGGAGAGGCCCAGTGCCCTCCGATTGATTCATTAGGCCTTAAAGGTATTGATCGTTCCAATTTGCAGGAATTTATTATATTGATATTGGACTGATTAACATTTTGTGCCAGACTGGTTCGATATGTGCTTGTAACAGCTTTTAATGATTAATTGACTTTTATGATTCCATCTCAGTGCTGTCAGTGAGCTGTGAACTGTGGGCAGGCTCATTCCCAGGCTGCCTCTCAAGTGGCACAGGGCAGTGATTGAATACCTAGGAAATTAGTGTCCTTGCTGTCTCATTTTATGAAAGATAAATGCTATGACATTTAATGCAGACCTTAATTTAGAACAGAACTAAAGCAGATCATTTTGCAATTTAATCATAAACAGGTAAATATCAAAACTTGTTTAGCATTTTACAAGTTAAGCACACAGACAACAGGGTAAAGTGGAGTAGGCAACGGGGGAGCCGGCAAAGGTAAAATAAAATAATATGGGCTGGAACAGAGCAGCGTTTTAATAATCACGTAATTTATTACAGCCAACATTCGAGTCAATTCTTATGCCTAGAATACACTTCTCATTCACTCAGTGGTGAGCTGAGGGCATTGCTGCTTGCCATACGTTGAGAAGTTAGCATTTACCTTTATCTGGTTGCATTTATCACCAAAATATTGCCTATAGGAAAAGACACCGATTGGCTAACCACCATGGGGAAAATCTCACCGGTGAGAAATTCTGACATCCGTTATATGCCTTTGACATGTGATATGAAGGATATCACATCCTCCGTGGTTTGTGTGTTACCTAAAACAACCATAAACATTATGAAAAGATGGCAAGGGAAGATGAGATTTTATTGTACTCTCAAACAACAGAAAAAGAGGCACGAGAAGGTTGGGTGCTGTCAACTTATACCTTCCTGCATTCATATTTAAAGTGTAGCTCCTTTCTTTCATTTTAATTAAAAGACTTAAGTTAAGAAAAAACTGTCTAAACAGAATGTCAAATTATTCATGTTTGTACATATAAGGAAGAAAGTGAAATGGGTCTCCTGTGAAATGTTCTTCTTTCTTCTTTAACTGCTCCATATTTTTCTATCAAGTTGCACGGAGAATAAGGACAATTCTATTTGATGTGCAGTTGTCACTTACTAATGTGGTCCTCTAACCATATGCAGTATACATATTTTATGGCCCTATCCCGAGACAGACCTAAAGCCACAGCATTTTAATTTTATCCTGCTATTCACTGGTGAAAGGATGGGGAACAAGCAAAGTCAGCGATCACAAAAACAGTGGTCACCTTGCCTGGAAAGCAAATCCCTTCTCATAATTTCCATCCTCTCCTGACAAAGGCCTAGGTGGCCTCTCTTCCTGAGTTCAGAGACAAGCTACCTGATATTGTTTTCACCTGCGTGCTGGCCGATGGTTTTGTTTTTATGATTCTTTTATCTGATGGAAAGCAGGGCTTAATTAGATGTCTTCTATATGTATTTGGGGGGCAATCTTTGAATATATGTATTTCACCTGCTTGATTCGGAGCCCCTTTAACTCACTGGCTGTCCCAAATTATGAGCTTCGCTTGGAATCAGTTGCCTTTGGCTATGTGTGGTATTATGATACCTTCTGTTCAGCTAACAGAGTGTAGATAGGACGTAAGCATTGGAAAACCTCAAAGCTCTTTTCCACTGTTTTGAAATCGAGAAAGCAGAAACATAATTGCTTTTGTTGGATCACAATCCTGAATAGCAAAAGACTTTTTAAACATCTGCCCTTCCTTTGATTGGCTTTACATCTTCTCTCTTTTTGGCTACTGTTCATTATTCTGCATTATATTCATTACTGAAAAATCCTTTCCATGCCAATATTTTCATATGCTGCAAGATGACTTGGATTCAGTGCATTTAATCTGATCCAGCCGTAAGGAGAATGTGACACCGCCATATATGTTAATTCTATAGAGGGATCTGTATTTTCTTCTCTGGGGTGTGATTCTCCCCCCACCTCTTTCCTCTGTATTTTTTTTTTTTGGCCAGGGACACTGTTGCCCAGGCGGGGAAGGGAAAGGAGCCCCATTTTTCAAGATTCTTCCCTTATCTTAACTCATGTGTAGGTGGAAGAAAAATGCCACCTTCAAAAGTCATATCCCTACCTCATAACAGTGGGCAACAGAAATAGGACTCTCCTACATATTTACATATATACATATACCTTGCACACACACATTTGTTCACACACACACCCCACTTCCAAATATGTATGTGCTGGTTCTGCCACTGCTTGCTATTAAATCAATTGTTTCCACCTAATTGTGGGGCTCATCTTTTAAAATATTTGATTTTTTCTGAATACTCTTATCTTACAACCCAGATTTCTTTATTGTTTACATGGTCAAAATGATTGGTTTCATTTTACCCAGAATTTGCTCAGCATGGAGAATTTGCAGAAGCCCTAAACACCATCTTGCCTTATTCCTTCCAATCACTAATCAAATAACTTATAATTTTTTTTGTCTTCTAGTACTACTGTCAAACATATCTGTCTTGCTATTGCAGAAATTCCATGAAAAATTTAATAGCAAAAAATGTTGACTCCCCCAAGTGGACTAGTGGAATAATTCTCTTCATATCCTATGGTCATTAGTCTTTGGAATTACTTAAATTTTAGAGGACATTTTAAGGTGTCTGATAGAAGTAATTGAGAAATTACCATCTTTTCTAAAACTATTAACAAGGGGGGGAAGGTTTTCAAAGGCTTTAAATAGGAAGAAGCCCAAAGCATTTACATTTTCCCCTCCATGCCATGCTGTTATGATCACCAAAGAAGTTTGCAGTTTCACTCCAAATTCATAAAACATGCATACTTTCTACATGTATATGTATATATGTATGTATACTGTATGCGTGTATGTAGACTGAATGTAAAGAAGAACAAAATGGGGAAGGGGTTGCAATTTAATACAATAATTATCAGCTTCAGAATTAACATATTCCATGGTTATGTTTTAGAACTTAATTTCAAAGGAAGTTTGAGTGTTCTCTTTTGTCATTTAAGAAATGGGTTTTCTGGTCCCCTAGAGTTCTTTGTATTATAATATAATTATCTACCCAGGAAGAAACAGAAAGCTGCACAGAGAATCATGCAGACAATTCTTCTCCTTGGATACCTTAATTTTGGGGGCATCCTTTGAAATGTTTCGATTCCTGGACAAACTTGGAAATGATCAGCTCATGAATGACTAACTTATTTTTTCTTTGAACAAATCCAACATTGCTCCAGCCTATGTCTTCTCACAGACTCCAAAGTGACTTTAGCCATTCAAGATTTTGTCTTTTTAAATGGCTATTTCTGCCCTTTCGTAAATATCTGGTTGCTCCAAGTATCCATATATGTGTGGTGAGATAGAAAAAAATATCAGGTTAACTGGGTTTCTCATTCTTTATCCAAATGTTTAATGTCATATAAAACACAAAGATTGACTTCTGAGCTATGGATGAGAAGACCATATGAGGACTCCATTTTTTATGAAGTTAGTAAAAAGATCAGTTAAACAATTTTTCTACCTTATGTTTTTTATTTTATAGTTTATTTTTTGTCAGAGAGAATGAAGTTTATTTGTGAGGTCAAAAGGTCCTTTAGCTAGCATATAATAAGGAGAAGTAGTGAAAATAAATGGCATGGATTAAACCGTAGAATATTTTTCCTGTGGCTCTTTTTTGCCTATATTTATAAATCTTGGAATAATATTTTAGAATTGCATTTTAATTACTACATTTGTGGTTTCTCCCTAGTATCTCAGACATTTTCAAGAAATATTGAGTTTTTAACATTCAGACTAATAAAATCACAAAGTTGGCCCAGTGGACATAATTTACTCCTCAAAGAGCTTCTGATAAGTTACTTATAAAAGACTACTAGTAAGAAGGAGCAGAACCTTGTGAATTATATGTTTCTGAGTGATGGAATCCAGGGGAAGAAACTGACAGTGATCTGGCCAACTATGCTATTTACTTAGGAAAAGTGGCCAATTGGTAGTGAAGTCTTATTTTTTTTTAAAGAAACAAAACAAACCTAAGCTTCCCATCTAGTCAGATTGGTTTAGAAACTGGACCCTGCAGGGAAATAAACAACACAGGGGTCTCTATGGATGGCTCATTCAGAAAGGTTCAGCTGAATTTAAATTAGGTAGGATGCTTGAGGGATAGGAGATAGCAAAGAAAATGCATATATGATGGTATACTCTCTTCTCCAGGCTGGTAGATCTAATTTATTAGGATTTTTTTTAAAAAGCTTACTATAAGGTCCCTTAGGAAGGATAAAAAGGTTTTTTAAAGAACACATACAAAGTGAATAATAAATCCCAGATTAGTTCTCTAAATAGATTAAGCAATTGGAAGCAAAAGTCATGGCGGCCTCACCCTCTCTTATACCATTTGCAAAAGTGATGGAAGAGTTGAGCTTCCTTTGCAGTTCAATATAGCATTCCAGTGAGCACAATAAATTACAGTGACCAAAAGATTCAGTTGATTTCTGTCATTTTGGCTTGTTTGTTTGAGATTGTAGTGGTGCAAGGACCTGGAAAAGGCTTACTGCTTGCTTGTGGAGGCAGCTTAGATAGGATTCATGCAGTTATCAGCATTTGATATTCTGAATGGGATTTTCACTGAAGGAAGGCAAGCTTCTTGAGGGCAGGGACTATATTATTTTTGTCTTTGTATTACCTGCCATTAACACAGTTCCTAGTACATAATAGATGTTTAATAAATGTTTGTTGCTTGGTTGATTTAAGAATTTATTAAATGCAAGCAAGTGATCAGTAAAGTTGAAACAATTCTCTGATCATTTTTTTTCATGATCATCACTTAAACATATATTTGTACATATGTACATATATACTGAACTTTTATGTTTATAATTTCCTTTCCTCCCAATGATACTATGGTGGGAAATTTTGTGATCATCCAGTCCAATTTCCTCATTTTTTAAATGAGAAAAATGAGGCAGAGAGAGGAAGTAACTAAGGAATTAATCACCCTAAACCTCAGTTTCAGTAGATGGATTGGAAAAATTTTAAACTGAATTTCATAGGCATATCCAGCCTTCATGTGACTGTAGGGACAGTCTTACAACCAGACCATGGCATAAGAGAACCAATAAATGTGGTCTGCTGTGGCTGTTGTGTTCATTCTCTCCAGATATACTTTAGCTGAATTTGTAGAGATGCAACTGGCCTACTAAAGCAGCTAAATGTTCTTTCACAGCCTGGTTGCGTGGTCATACTCAACAGAAGAGTAGGGTGCTATAAGGTCGAGAGCACTAGGGACCAACTCATATGGATTATAGTTCCTAGGATCACAGATCCTAGAGTTGATGAAGACCTAAGAGCAGGAGCTAGGTAGCACAGTGGATAGAGTGCTAGGACTGGAGTTAGAAGGACCTGGGCTTCAATCTTGTCTTGGACACTTGCTAGCTGGTCAAGTCACTTAACCCCAATTGCCTAGCCCTTTTCACTCTTCTGTCTTAGAATTGATACTAAGACAGAAAGTATGGGGTTAGGAATGACCTTAGAAATCCCCTAAGTCCAATTGTCTCATTTAACAAATATGGAAACTGAGGCCTGGAGAAATTAGGTAAGTAGACTATAAGTCCTCACTGTAGTAAAGAGTACCTCTGTCATGAATTATCTCTGTGACTTGATTAAATAATTTATTGCCTTTAATTCTCAACTTTCTCATCTGTGAAATGGATAATATTTTTCTATTCCCATCTTCCATTCCTTCAGTATATATGCCTGTGAGCATGAGTGTGTGTATATACTCATGCACACAAAAAATCTCATCTCACAGGGGTATTTTGAGGATAAATTATTTGTAAGTGGGTGAAAGCACTTTAAAAATTAAAAGCACTATATGAAAGTAAGGCATTATTAGCACAGTAAAATGAATAGAAGAGCAATTATACTGATAATTCTAAAAAAAAAAGTCAGCATGCTGACATGAAAAATGCATTGGACCTGGAGGCAGAAGGCCCAAATTCAAATTACTTTTTTGCTAATGCTACTATATGTTCCTAAGAAAGTGATTTCATCTCTGCAGGACTCACAAATAAATAAATAAAATAAGGTTGGATTAATTGATCTCAAAGGGCTATTTCCAGGCCCAATTCTTATTAATTCCTTGGATTATTCAGACCAAAGAATTGCATACAATTTTTGATTTACAATCAAATAATACAATTAGGATGGAGAGGCAGTTAGATGGTTTCATGGCTAAAGTGCTGCACCTGTAAACAGAAAGACATGAGTTCAAGTTTGGGCTTAAGAGATTTAATAATTATGATCCTTGGCAGGATATTTAATCTTTGCCAACTTCAGTTTCCTCAACTGTAAAATGGGATAATAATAGCACTTACCTTTCAGGATTATTGTGAGGATTAGAGATGTTTATAAAGTACTTTGTAAATCTTTAAGTTTTTTGTAAATGCAAGCTGTTAGTATTATTATTATGACTACCACAGAATCTTCTCTTTCCAAATAAAAAGATTATCCTCTAGAAATTCCCTTCAATAAATATATACTAAGTACCTGCTACATTCCAGGGACCATTTAGCTCCAGTCAAAATGATCTCATCTCTGCCTCACTTTGTCTCTATAGTGGGAGATGTTTTGTCCTGCACTTAGCTTGATAATCTCCACTGCTCACAGAGCTGGGTCAAGGACAGAATTTCTCCAACTCTTGACTCCTTGCTCAGGGGCCAGCAGCATGAGCATCCAGACAAAGGAGAGACCTAGAATGTAGGAGAGGGCAGATGAGTCACGGGTCACCTTAACTGAAAATTCAGTCAATGGTCTAGATATTTTGCATCAAGTATTTATATATTTGTGAAAAAAAAACAACTGAGTAATTGATTTATTTCCAGTTCAGAAATATATCTGATCTTGTGGAAACTAGTCTAAGGGATTTTAATATTATTTTTAAAGAGTTTTAGATTCATATTCCATCCAGTGATTATGATCATAATGTTAGTGGCTAAAGAAAAGTGCCTTTTTCTCTCTGTACACCCTTTTGTTGTTCAGTCATTTCAGTTGTGTCTGACTCTTCATGACACTGTTTTTGGGGTTTTCCTGGGCAGAGTGGTTTGTCATTTCCTTCTCCAGCTCACTTTACAAATAAGAAACTGAGGCAAACAGGGTCAAGTGACTTGCTCAGGGTCATATAGCTAAGATGTGTTTGAGGCCAGATTTGAATTCAGGGAAATGATTCCAAGTCCAGTGCTCTACCTACTTCACTACCTAGCTTTCCCCACCCTACACTAGCCAAGGCAAAAGGCCACCACATATGGTACTAGATTTTTTTTAAAGAGCCAATTGTGCTGAGACCCTATCCAGTTTCAACCCTTCTTACATTCCAGTCTTTTTCAAAGAAATCTGCCATGTTTGAATTGGTCCTCAAATTCAGTTGAACATTTGTTGTTATTAATTTAACTTTAAGTAAAAAAAGGTAAATTGAAAAGCAGATGTTTAGGCTCACCTAAGATACAAAACTCAAAAAATTATTAGCCTTTTAAATCTTTTACACTACAAATAATAATAACTTACATTTATATTGTTCTAGAAGGTTTACAAAAGACTTTTTTCCCACAAATCCCTTGTAAGGGAGGCAGTAATGCATTTTTTTTAAATCCTTACCTTCCATCTAAGAATAAATACTGTGTATTGGTTCTAAGGCAGAAGAGTAAGAGTGGTAAGGGCTAGGCAGAGGGGGTTAAGTGACTTGCCCAGTAATACATTATTAATACCACTATCTTACAAATGAAGAAACTGAAGAACAAAGAGGTTATATGATTTACAAGTAGTCTTCTAGCTAGTAAAGCTCTGATGCTTTCCTTAATTCTAGAGCCTTCTCTCTGAGATAAACTCCATATAATCCCAATAATAATAATTATTATTATCTAATATTTAAATAGAGGAGTTCAGTGGGACAGTGGATAGAGTGCTGGCCCTAGAGTCAAGAAGACTCATTTTCTTGAGTTCAAACCCCTCCATAGACAATTATTAGCTTTTTGATTCCGAAAAAGTCACTTAATCCTGTTTGCCTCAGTTTCCTCATCTGTAAAATTAGCAAAAGAAGAAAATGGGAAACAATTCCAGTATCCTTGCCAAGAAAACACGAAATGGGGCATAAAATTATATTCAAATAGAAACTGGGCAACATTGTAAAAGGCATTTTAGAAAGAACATTCTCATGTATGAATTTTGTATATCTATCTATCTATCTATCTATCTATCTATCTATCTATCTATCTGGCCAGTGAGGTCACTCCCCTTTCTGGATGACTTTCTATTCTCAAAGTATGGATATTCCCAACAATAATTGGTTTAATCTCTTAAGTGGAAATGGCTTAAACTCCTATTTCCATAGGATCTCAATCTCTTTTTCAGAACTTTGTATAATCCTAAAAGGATTACTCCTTCATATAGAGATTAAAATGCTTTCATCACAATGAAGCATCTTTGTAAAAGAGCACATAGAACACTAGTCTTGCAGTCCCAAAGCCCTGAGTTTAAATCCAGTCTCAGGCACTTACTATCTGTGTGACCCTGAGAAAGCCAATTAACATGTTTCCCTCAGTTTTCTCCACTTTAAAATGAGGATACTAGCATCACCTATGTCACATGATTATTGTGAGGAGGAAATGAAAGAAGATTTTTTGTTAAGTTTATTTACTTAATTAATTTAAAATATTTTCCCATTTTGGTTACAAAATTCATATGCTTTCCCTCCCCTCTTCCTACCCCCCCCCCCCCACCCAATGAGCAATTCCACTGGGCTTTACATGTGTCATTGATCAAGACCTATGAAATACGATTTTTAAATTGTTTAGCTGACAACTGAACAAGAACAACGTTTATCTAGCACTTACTCTGTGCCAGAACCATGCTAAGGGCTTTGTAATTATCATACCTAGTCCTTACAACAATCCTGAAAGGTAGGTGCTATTGCTATTTCCATTTTAAAGATGAGGAAACTGGTGCAAATAAAGGTTAGGTGACTTGTCCAGAGTCACATAGCTAGTAAGAATCTGAGTTTACGTCTTGTTTGTACCCACTCCTTTGCATGGAATCTCGTCTATTAGACTGTGAGATCCTTGAGAACAGGATCTGCTTTTGCATTTTTTGGAATACCCAAAGTTTAACACAGTGCTTGGCACACAGTATGTGCCTATTAAATGTGTGTAGGCAGATCTGGGATTTGAATTTAGGCCTTCTGAATCCAATTCTTAATACTCTTTCTTTAGTAATTTTCAATTGTGCCCAATTCTCCATGACCCTATTTGAGATTCTCTTGGCAAAGATACTGGTTTGCCATTTGCTTTTCAGCTCATTTTACAGGTGAAGAAGATGAGAAAATGGATTAAGTGACTTGCCTGGGGACACATAGCTAGGAAGTATATTTGAACCCAAGAAGATGCTTCTTCCTGATTTTAAGTCCACCACTCTAGTCACAATAGTCTTTCTACACTGGGCTGAAATGAACGAGAAATAAAACATGAGAAGTTGCCCAGAATGCCTCAGAATCTGTCTCCTATCAGTGTTCCATGATGATCCTCCTCCCAGTTTGGCCTAAAATTCTTACTTTGTGCTTCATTTAACTGGGCTGAGAAAGAAATCTGGGATATCTTCTTCAGAAAGCCATTGTTCAAATGCATGTTTTACTTGTAAAGAAAAGGAGAAAAAGAAGGGAAGGAGAATCAAGTTTGGAGGAATAATATGGTCTTCCTCCCTCCCCTTAGCCCAGTATGCATGGACTACTTCATTTAATATCCTCTACCGGGGTGAGCTTTTTTAGGAACATGCAATGGGTTTCAGAGAATCAGAGGAAGCATAGATAAGCACTTTTTTTGGTAGTGAGGAAACAATTAGTCTGGGAAACAATGAGAGAGTCGATGTGAAAAGCCATGGGACAGGGGTACCTAGGGAGCACAGTGGACAGAGGGCTTGGAATTGGGTTTAAATCTGGTCTCAGACACTTCCTCACTGTGTGACCTTGGACATCACTTAAACCCAGTTGCCTGGGTTTGCCACTTTTCTGTTTTCAGATGGATACTAAGAGAGAAGATAAGAGTTTAAAAGAAAAGCCTTGGGATTGGTAGAGTCCTAGAATGGCAGATGAAGGTGAGACTCTAAATGGATGATCCACAAAAGGAGAGATGAGAATTCTAAGAAAGAATTCCATCTTTTCCCCATTTGTATTGGGGCAAATAATGCCATATTTTAAGTTTGCCCTTTGGTTCCTAGTGTGCTGGGGTAATGACCAAACCACCGGAAGAGGATATATTGTCATTTTCTTAAAACACATTTGATGTATGACTCTAAAGTAATGAGGCCTGTTCCCTCTATAAATCAACATGAAAACCAATCTCATAATTTTACAGTCACACCTCTGAGCATCTATTCTATTATACTAGGCATTAACTCCCCCAAATTTAGACAAATTAAGACCAATAGCAGAACATTCCATAACGAGAGTACTGAATTGGGGTCCAGGCCATGATACCTTATTATAAATAAGAGGTACCATAGTTTACTGGTTAGAGAGTTGTTCTTAGAGTCATGAGATCAGGGTAGGAGTATTTGGGCTGAGGTTTCCCGACTCATATGATCCCGAGAAAGTGTCTTAATTTCTCTAGTATTCAAGTTCCTCATCTGTGAAAAAGAGAAGTGAAATATTTTGTTCTTAAGTGTTTTTTTTTAGTGGTTAAAATGCCAGCTTTGGAGTCAGAAAGGCTGCGAGGCACAAGCCCAATTTCTGATACCTATTATTGGGTGACAATGAGTGAGTGAATTTCTCAATGTACCAGGTAATTCTCTATGAGTCAAAGTTACTGAGCAGTCATTGATATTCATTGGTGGAGGAGGTTTCTATAAGAATCCCAGTGGGTAGCTAGGTGGATCAGTGAATGGAGACTCAGATCTAGAGATGGGAAGTCCTGGGTTCAAATCTAGCCTCAGAATCATCCTAGCCATATGACCCTGGACAAGTCACTTAACCCTCATTGGGTTTCTGCTTCAGAATCAATATGTGATAGTGATTCTAAGTCAGAAGATAAGGGTTTAAAAAACAGTCCCCTAGTTTCATAACCTAACCATAACATAAGGGGAAAAGTCATTTTGTGGTTTGTGTTCATCATTTGTAATCTTAGTGTAGCACCCCTTCTGGGTTCTTTCCTACTACTCTCAGAGGTTCTAGAATTCCTTGTAGGTCTAAACTTCTATGGTGTGGGTGCGAGGGTTTTGTCGACAAAACCACTCCTTGCCTAGCCTACTCAGAGCCAGTGAGTTTCCATCTTTTAAGGGTCATGGACAATTATTTCCTAGCCCTTCCCAGTAAATCAAGGAAAAAGTGACCGGGTAATTACAGTTAGTTTAACATTTCATTTTGTTGCTTACTTTCTGTGATTTTTAGGTTGAGGAGGGTGGGTGGGAGGGAGAGGGAATCAGTCAGCCAGAGACCAATGGCCCTTCCTGCAATGGGATACAAGAAGTCTGCAAGTCTCCATCACTTTGACTCTGTCTTTTTTTTTTTTGGTAGTTCTATCTCTGTCTTTCTATCTTTGTCTCTCTTTGTCTCTTCCTCTCCTCCTTTCATCTCTCCCTTCCCTATATCGGTGAAACTATAGATACAACACCATATTCCCCTCTCCCTCCTGGAATGGAGATATATGACACTTGTGCTACCTGCATCACAGAGTCATGGCTCCAGAATACTTTGTAGACTTTTCAGGCACTATAAAAAGGCGAGTTACTATTGTAGATATTGAATCAGGGAACTTGATTTGAATTACAGCTCTTACCAGCATTAGCGGTCTGACCATAGGCAAGTTACTTACATTCTCAAGAGCCTCAGAATGCCTATTTCTAAAAGGAGGACAGGAGTCCTTTACATTAGCTCCCTGGTAGGCTCGTGGCAAACTTTATGGAGTTCTACATAAACAAGAGCTACGGTTATTCACTGATTCTTTTGTTCAAACCTGTTTATTTGTATTGCTGTTATTATTTCCACAAGTGCCCTTGCATAGGGTACAAGATGATCTGTCTTATACTGCATTCTCTTTTATGGCAAACATTGTTAACAATGAATTTCCATTGCCTTTATTTTATGGGAATAATCACTCTCCATATTTTAAGAGGGTACTAATGTTCTGACTTCAGTGTTGAATGCCCATGCAATCTAGACCCAGACCTGTGAAACCTGTGAAACAATTAAAACAGTATCATGCCAAAAAATGGAACTACTTCCAGTCGAATCGTCCACAGAAGATTCTAAAGTTACCTGGCTAGACAAAGTCCTGGGCAGTGAAGTATTCTCCCAGCCTGACCTGCCAAGTGTTCAAACTCTACAGCACACAGAGCAACTACTTCAGGCTGACCCCATGACAGGCATGCCAAAAGTATTTCTTTGAACGACTTATAAAAAATATCCCATACCTTCCGCTTTCAAGTCAATACTGTGTATTGGTTTCAAGGCTGAAGAGCAGTAAGGGTTAGGCAATGGGAGTTAAGTGACTTGCCCAGGGTCACACAGCTTGGAAGTGTCTAAGGCCAGATTTGAACCCAGGACCTCCCGTCTCTAGGCCTGACTCTCAATCCACTGAGTCAATCAGCTGCCCATCACCCAGTGACTGTTTGATAGAGAATGGGCTCATGGTCATGAAGTGATCAGAAGAAGCAGTACAAGGACATTCTCAAGGTCTCTCTGAAAGATTTTAGTAGTGATTGTGAGACATGGGAGATGCTGGCACAGGACTATCTAAAAGAGTGAGACTGAATCAAAAGAAGGCACTATATTCCATGAGAAAAGAAGAATCTCAATAGTACAAAGGAGATTTGAGATACATAAATCTAGGGATATGTCCAATCCAAATGTTCATATGGGCTATTTGTGCCCAGATTGTGGCAGAGCTTCCTGGGCTTGTATTGGACTGAGAAGCTATAGTCAAACATTGTACCCTGTCCCCAATATTGGGATATCATTGGTCCTATTCAGTAGAAAGAACTTGTAACAACAATTTTCCTGCAGTAATTCCTAAATTCCTAAAACAAAACCAAGACCAGGACAATTTAAGCCAAAATTCTTGAACCTTCAAAATGCCTTTGCAAAAACCATTACTTCTTTGAAAATGCTTTGGGAAAAAGTTAGACCAAGAGGAAAGAGAAATAGGGAGAGAAAGCTGGTGAGGAGCAGGGGAATGAAAGGGATATTGAGATAAGAGGAATAGGAAGAGAGAAAGGAGAAGCAGAAAAGAGGGGAGAAGGGGAAACTGAGGAAGGAGAGGACAGGGGATAGGGAGGTTATGAGAAAGGTAGGGATCAGGGCTGGGGAAAGGAAGTGAGAAAGGAAGGCATAAGGATAGCTTCATGATAGTTCTATTACTGCCTTTATATTTCCTTCCTTAGCAGAAGGGTGAGGTTTACATAAGCATTTCTTGAGCACAGATATCAAAACTGTACCCTGAAAGACATTTCATCTTCCTTGCCTCTGAATGAGACCTTCTAGAATGAAAAAAAAATACTTGAACAAGGGGGCGGTGGGGGGGGGGGAAGTACTCCCCAGGTTCTGAAAACTCTCCAAATCACAGCAAAATAAAGAACACGGAGATGGCAGAAACCTGCTGCCGCTTTGGCATCCCGACTGCCCTTTCATCCAGGAATGTTCTCATCTTGCCATGTAGCATTTCACACTTTTTCTATTATTTAAAACCTGTATTTGCTTCCTGGTGCCCTACACAACAGAAGCTCATCTGTCAGACTTTCCTTCAATAGATATTAAACCTTTGAAAATTAGGTTTAATAGTCTCCCCCTCCCCCTACAAAAATGCTGTAAAAATATGCCCATTTGGCATACGTGGGCAGGCTGCTAAAGGAGAGGTGCTAGCTTTCCAGATGAAAGGCTTTATTTTTTTTTAAAGAATGGTACTATGATATGCACATTATCATCTCTGGAATGGATGCACCTTTTAGTGATAAGAAACAAGAACATTCCCTTTTTGTTAGCGTTTTCCCTTTATTCCTGTGAAAAGCTGGAAGAGAGCATTTATGATCACTATACGAGAGAAACAGAAATTTCATCAAACATCTAATCATTCCTAATTGTTATGCAGAATAAAAGGGTATGGGACTTAATTGTTCCCCCTCCCCCTTTCAACATTGTTTATAGTGCCCTCTTAAAAGCTTGAACGTGAAATACTATTTCATAAAAAAAAAAAAAAAAGCTGAGTGCTGTTCTTTCAGTGGCATGAAAGACTTCAGGGCTCGTGGGTGGGGTGGGTGTAGGCATACACATCATACCTGAGCATTCAGTTCTTAATACCCTGGAATGGTAGGATTCTCCAAGTATAGGTTTAGGAATGGGAGGTCATTCCCTTTACTGCATTCCCTCAAGTATCTAGAATATAACAGCATTGGGTAGGAAACTGTAGGAGACACAAAGAACTATTCTAAATAGTCTCTGCCCATCTAGTAGTCTTGTTGGAGAGAGAAGACATATTGGCATGGAGCAGAGCCAGTTGGCTCATTTAGCTCAACCTATCTCCAAGTTGAATTTCATCTAAATCATTTAGGATTTATATTAGAAATTTTATTTTCAAGAAAAATCCTTTGCTTCTCTGTGTAACCCACCCCTGTTGAGAAATGTCTATTCAATTTCTTCATCAGCATCTTGTAATGTAGGGTCCAAGGCAGTGAGAGGTTGTCACTGGCCCACAATCACACATCTAATAAGTGTCAGAGGCAGAACTTGAACCCAGGTATACCTAATTCCCAGATCAGTCCTCGCTTCACTTACTCCCTCATGTCACCACCTAAGAGATATTATCTTTGGGTTTTTTTTGGTGAGAAAACTAAAGTTGAGAGCTTAAATTGTTGATTATCCTCAAAGACCACAGCAGCACTGGCAAAGTATTGGCAAGCGTGCAGAACTGACATTCAGGGAGCTGCTCTGTTCTCCCTCTTCCCAGCGCTTGAGGACATTTTTTGCATGCATGCTTCACTCCTCTGTCCAGCTGCCCAAAGCAAGCACTTCTTCCCTCTGTTCTTTGGGGTACTGGGGAGGGGCCTCACAGGCAGCTTGAAATTGTAGTCTGGGCATGTGAACTGGAAAACCTTTGCCAATGCTGGACTACACCTTCTTGCAGCCACAAGTGAGAGATGAATGAGAAGTGGACACACAACAACTAACTTGAGCTTGGGACTCAACAATAGGTTTTCTGACTTTTAATCTAGTACCCATTTCACCATGCTATGTAGATTTTATGTCTACTTTCTAACAGTACATAGAATAGAATTCTTATTCAACACATGTTTTATTCCATCTATTTAGTACAAGACACTGTACTAGGCACTGGAGGTGCAAAGCAGAGATTAAAAGTCTGTTCTCAAGTAGCTAACATTCTGCTGAAAAAAGACAACATATAAATAAATACATTCTAAGTATCTAGGGTTTGGGATTTATATTTGGAGTGATTCACCTAGAGCCCTGAAAAGGTAAGGGAATAATAGTTAATATATAACAGAGACAGGGCTTGAACTCAGTTCTTCCTAGGTTCAAAGTCAGTTCTCCATCTCCTTTGCCACATTCTATACACATCTCTTTCACTATAAGTATTTGTAGACACACATATTAACACACACACATATAGTAATGTCTACACACATATATGTTGTTGTTATTTGTCCTTAGTTTTCAAAGAGGACCAGCGATATCAGGGATGATATCTTGACTAGAGCTGAATTGGATTTAAGTGAGACAGAGTTGGAGCAAGTCATTAGTCTCACTCTCTTCCAGTCATCCAAGACCAGTAACAGGTGTGGTCTGGGATGAAGGGGCTGACTGGCATCTTTGACCAAGCTCTAAGCACTCCCCAATACCTGCTTCGGCCACCTCCATGACTGTTGAAACAAATTGTTCTCAGACTCCTATTGAGCTGAGGGGTGGGGGAGAAGTCTTCACATTTGGGGGAGAAGTCTTCACATGTGTGGGGTATACTTCCCCCTAATTCACTGATGGGGTTGAGGTCTATTGTTACCTTCAACCTGGTTTAGCCCATCTGCTGAGAGGGTTTTATAGAAGAGGGCTCATCAAGCCCTCACACTAGAGGCACTAGTCTCTCCTGAGTACCCCCATGTACCCCAGAATATGCATATTATACATACTATGTATTTATATGTACAATAATACATGACATGTGTACATGTGCATTTGCACAGATACAAAACACATACAAAGAAAGTTTGGTGGCAGTGGGGGTGAGGTGGGGAGGGTGAACACTAACACCTTGGAAGAAGCACCTGAACTGAGTCTTGAAGGGGCTAATGACTCCCAGTGGCTGAGGTGAGGAAGGAGAACATTACAAATATGGAGGCACCTAGTGTAAAGATGGGAAATAGTATGTTGTGGCCTGAGATCAGTAAGTAGGACAATTTGGTTAGAACACTGAGTACCAGAAGGGTTTAGTAATATAAAATAAATCTAGGAAGGTACATTGGAGTCAGACTGTGAAGTGCTTTAAATGCAAGTAGTTTCTATCTTATCTTGGATGTAATAAGGATCCAGGAAAACTTCTTGATTAGGAGGGCTTCTTGAACATGAAAAGACCTATGCTTAAAAATATTGATGTGGCCCATAGAACGTATCAAATAAATATTTGGTAGATTAAACTAATTGAAGATTGATATTAAATGGTCTTTCAGCCTATCATTTCCAGTCAAAATAATAATAATTCCAGCTTTTAAAAGATTTTCTCCATAGGTTTGATTTTTTTGATAGGAATCAAACCTATGATTTCATTGATATAGGAAACTCCTCAGATGAAGTAACTTTCTCTTTAGAAACAAGTCAGCATCTTCTCTACAATTTCTAATCTTAGAGATTTGCCTAGAGTTTGAATTATTTGAATTTTGAAATTCAATTTTGAAGATTTTGAAAATTTGAATTTTAAATTATTTGCCTGAGGTCACACAACCAAGATGTCTCAGAGGCAGGACTTGAATATTCAAATCCTCCTTGTTTCAATACAATCTTTAGAACTACTACACTGTTCTGCCTTTTCCACTGGAATATTTTTTAAAGAAAACTTCTATACTCCTATTAAATTAGACAGTATCCAGATTTTTCTATACTTCACCAGAAAGCTCTTCAACCTGAAAGATCTCTTCAACCCTGGAATTCATGTCTTGGAAGTACTCTATGTCCCTGAGGCCCCTCCTTAGGGCTCTTCCCCAAGCCTCCATTTAAGAAGGGCACCAAACCCAGGCATCTCCCATCTTCCTTTTGTGTATTGTCTTCCCTTATTAGAATATGTTTCTTGAGGTGGGTCTATCCTTTTGGCTTGTATTTTTATTCCTTGTGTTTCACATAGTATATGGCACAGTAAGTACTTAATATGTTTTCATTGATTGACTGAATAAGAGAAAAAAGGTTGGACTTGGAATCATTTGGTTTTAAATCCCACTATTGACTGATACTAAGGGTTTGTCCAAGGATAAGACATAACATCCATGAGATGACTCAGTAAGACTGTTATTTTAGATAAAATTTAATAAGATTATTAAATTTTAGATAGATGAGGAGTATACCTGTCCTGTCCTTCTTTGAGGAGAGGGGAATATTATTCATTAAGAGAAGAATGAGAATGCAGGATAAATCTCTCAAAGAGTCAGATTATGCCATCCAAACTCTGCAGGCTATGAGAGCTCATAGATGAGAGATGGACTAGCATTGGCTAGAAGAGTTAGGAAAGCTACATAAAGAAGATAGGATTCAGGCAGGGCTTTATTAAAAATAAGGACAGAATTAAAGATCCTTGACATTTGGTGTACCTAATTATGTGGATCAATAGAACCTTCTCATTGGATCTCACCTGCTATAGCCTATGTAGTTCATGAGAAACCAGTATAATCTAGAAACCAGATTGAAAGTAGATAATAAGGAATCAAAATCAAAAGGCAGTCCAAGGGGCTTGGTAGCAAAGTGATGAAACAGTTAGCTAAGGGTAAAAGTCCAAAGCCAGTCCCAGAAATTTACTAGGGAAGCATGAAGAGGATAATCAGGTCCATGTATGAGGCCAAGTTCTGCACATAGAGAATCTACTAGGATCAGGGTGGAATTCAATAGAATATGTACACAAATTAAGCCAGGAGTTGCTCAATTGGAGATTTTCTTGCATCCTAAATTGCCTTTAGCCATGTCTTATTTCTCTTGGGATAGAGTTTCTGTGCCAGTAGGGGTTCAGGAGCATGAACTTGTCACCAGTCAGAGACATGCTGTACCTCATAATTTCTAACTGCTATCTTCTTTATGCATTTAATAATGCTGAGTGCTTAAAAACAATAGCATCATGATACTATATTGCTGGTTATGATTAGATCGTTATCCACTCAAGCTCTGAAGAAGGAAAGACATCTATTTGATACTTGTAAATTTGTGCTGCAAAGTTCTTGTGGAGTTACATAGGGAGCAGAATTTCTATACCCCTACTAGCCACCATCATAGAGGCTAATCATTACACCATGCTCAATTATGTTATCTATTCACCACTCTTAGTTACTCAGGTGTATTTTCTATTCATCCCTCAGTCAATAGCCAGTCATCTAGTTAAGCATTCATTAAGTGCCTACTATGTGCCAGATGCTGTTCAAAACACTGAGCATCACTCTGAAATTCAAAAAGGATAGTAGTTCATAGCATAGTGCTTGGCACATATTAGGCTCTTGATAAGTGCTCACTGACCACCCAGAGTTAAACATTTATTAATTGTTTGAGGCAGATTTGAACCCATTTACTGACTCTAAATCCATAACCACCACATCCCCTTGCCACCATCATTCCTCCACCTCTTCTCATTTGAGGTTTACTTGTAGATCATCCTCTACAAATTCTAGTTGTCTTTACCTAGCTACTTCTCAGTAAGTTTCTCTTCCTTTATAAAGGAGTTTAGTATATAGCTCAAAGTTGTTCTCTGCATTTGAACCCTTGCAGTTCTCCTTGAGGCACAATTAAATATAGTCAGTAGGACAATGGACTTGGTGTCAGAATGACCTGGGACTCTACCAGGTCATTTCCAGATGACCAAATATCATCTCAGACACTAGCTGTGCAAACCTGGGCAAATCATCTTAGTTTTATGGACCTCAGCTTCTTTATCTGTAAAATAAGGGGGTAGATGAGATGGTCCCTTTTGGCTCTAAATATATGATCTTGGTCACTTCAATGTACATATTAGTACCCTTTCAAACACTTTGGTTTCCAAGTTCGTCAATTTCCTCATCTCCCATTGTCTATACCTTGCCTCTATTTCAGCTACCTTTTGGGATAGTCATACCACTGATCTCAATATTACCTATATTTAATGAAAACGGGTATTGAGTGATAATACATGCATAAGTTGGTGAAATTGCTTGTTAGCTCTGGGAATGGGGAGAGGAAAGAGGAGGGATAGAACATGTATCATGTAACCATGAAAAAATACTTAAAAATATATAAATAACAAAACAAAAATCCCAATACCTATATTCAGTGTTCATGTCCCCAAATCCTGAAAATTTTCTCAGACCTCTTTATCCTATCCCTCTCTGTCTCATTATTATTAAAATTTTTTTAATTAATTTTTCTTACCTTACTATTCTTTATCCTTATTATGAATTCATTCCACACATTTTCCCATTTTTGCTTTAACACTCCATCACATGATTTTGTTTCTCTATTGTCCTTTTAAATTCTCCACATTATTGTTAATCAGTTTAAATTTAAGCTGCCTTCTGCCCTCAGATCACTTGCTCCTTTGTCTTACATTGCAAACCTTTCCAAAGTCCAATCCTGAGAAATCCTCATCATCTTCCTTTTCTGTTCCTACTCAGGTGCTACTGATCCGCTCTGAAAGAAGTTACATAATCATTTTAAGTCTGCCACAAATGTATGCTCTCTAATATCAACTGGGCCCTCGTTGTTGCTTGGCAATTCCTTTCCTTTTCCCTGATTATCATACTCAATATCTACTTTTCTGTCTTCAAGCCACCAACAGAAACCACTCACCTCTCTTTTACTGAAGAACCACTTGCTTCATATTTTACCAAGAAAATTGAGGACATTTATAATGAGCTCCTACATCTCCCTAGTTCTATACTTCAAATTCCCTCAACATTTAAAATTCTCCTCTTCTGCTCTAGTTTCAGAGGAAGAAATAAATCTTTTCTTTACCACATCCAATCTTCCTAATTGTGCCTGATTCTATCTTCTTCTGTTCTAGAAGCTTGTTCCTTTTTGATCATTCTCCTGGCTCCTTTTCCCTCTGCCTCCAGACATGTCAGGATCCTGCCCTTTTAAAAAATCTTTTATCTTCTTAAACTAGTGTCATATATTTCCCATTCTTTTCACATAAAACTCCTAGAAAAAGTAGTCCACACTGATTACTTTCACTGCCTCACCTTCCACTCATTTCTCAACACCTTGTAAACTAATTCCACTAAAAGTGCACTCTCCAAGGTGGCCAGTAATCTCAATGACACAATGCCATGGATTGTACTTGGTTTTTATTTCTCTTGAACTCTATGCAACAAATGGTATTGTTGACTATCCCTTCCTCCTGGCTTCTCTTTTCTCCCTCAGTTTTCATGATTCTGCTCTCCCCTTGTTCTCCTCCTATGTAACTTCTCTTTCTTAATTCACTTTACAAATCATCATCCACATCTATGTATGAGTATACTCTTTAGACCTCTTCTTTCTCTACACTCTCAGCAATCTCAAAGTCTCCCAAGTATTCAGTTATATCTCTGTAGATGACTCCAAGATTTAAGCTTAAGGCATTAATCATCAAGTGATTAACTGTTGTGTCCGTTGTATCCTCTCTATCTAGATGTTCCATAGACATCTAACACTCAACATGTCCAAAAAGAGAAGTCATAACCTTGCACTTGAAGAACTTTCTTGTTGCTTACTTCCTTATTTCTGATGTGGGTACCATCTTCCTTCCAGGTCACCCAGGTTCACAACATAAGATTGTCTTCTTTTCTTCTTTATTCTTCATATGCATATTCTTCATATGCATCCAGGTTCCTAAATTAGTGGTTTCTCACTCCACCATATCTTTCATATCTCTCCCCTTCTCTCTTACTAACATGACCAGCATTCTATGTTTGGCCATGCCTTCCCCAGGACTATGGCAATGACCTTCTACTCATTGTCCTTGCCATCATTCTTTCCCCTCTCTAATCTATTGTCCATATAGCCACAAAGTTGATATTTATAAAGCAAAGGTATGACCATATCAACTTCCTGTTAAGAAGTTCTAATGGCTCTTATCCCCCCCCTCTAACATAAATTACAAAGCTTTGTGTTTAGCATTTAAATCTCCTCATAATATGGCCTCCAATCTATTTTTCTAGAGCTCTTTAATATTTCTTCTCCCCAAACTCTATATTTTAGCCAAACTAACCCATTTAGTCAAATGTATGCCATTGTTGTTACAGGAAAACTCATTTGATTACAAGTTAGGCTACAAGTCAGTAAATGACTTTATTCTGTATATCATTACAAGACCAGGGAGATAGAAACATCAGTTGGCACACTGAGGTATATGTCTAGGGTGTAAGTGGGCTTCTGAATAGAAGCCATTTTCTATTCAGAAGACACATGGTTTTATTGGAATCATAATCCCAGACATGATCTGGGAAGGACATTTTGTTTTATTCTAAGGGAGAAGAATCAGAGACTTTTTAATCTTATGGCTTGTCCCTGGCCTTGGTGGTCAGGAAAATTGGACTCTATATTTTGGTTTGTCTTATACAAGGACTAGGGTAAAGGAAAACAGAATTCAGAATATGATTTGACTGCTTATTTATATTGGAAATGGAGACACATTTGGTATTACTTCTCTTTCTGGCACTATACCACCTTCCATCTATGATATTTTTGTCCAGGCTGACTCTGTCAAGATTCTTTCCCACCTTACCTCTTCCTCCTGGATTCCTTAGCCCCCTTAAAATCTATCTCCCACATAAGGCTATTGCTGCTACTCCTAGTTGTGAATGCTCTATCCCACTGTCCTCCATCATTTTACTTTGTATTCACTATGTGTTTGTGAGGATATGTTTTTATATATATGTACATAATGTGTACATATATTTATATGTACACACATACAACATATAAGTGCATATGTAAGTATATATAATACACAACTACACATAAGCTGGGACTCCAGATTAAGAACCTTTGCTCTATTCTCTTTTGTGTGCTTGCTAAAATTTAACTTCAGGATGGTTGCTTATACCTCTAGGGTGTCAAATGGGTGCATTCTCTTTCATATCTATCTTAACATTATTCTAAGTATAGAAAATGAATTTACAGGTCCCTCATCTACCTTCTGATTTTTCCACCTACCATTATCAGCTATCATAGAAGAGCTCAATTATTATCCTAATAAATTGTATCAGACTTTCTACTTCAAACTTTTACATTGCTTTCAGATTCTATCCCAGAGATGACTGTACTATAAAAGGAAAATAGGACAGGGATTAATCCCAGCACTGTTTTCCTAGACCATGCCTAAAACTCAAAGTATTTCTACAATACAAAATTTATACAATACAAAAATACAAAGTTGCTTTTGCCTACTGACATTTCAAACCTTCATTGATGTGATAGTCCAAGCATCTTTATGAAAATGGGGAAATTAAATTTGTTTAGGTATTTCAGTTTTTACCCATGTAATTAGTATCAGGTAGTGTGACAGAGGCTGTCCCCAAATCTTTTCTCCATTACAGTAGACACGGTCATACTACCACGATATACACAAGGCTTCCCAGTTTATTGACAAGAAAAGTGAGGTTGAGAGAAAGAAAAGGTGAGTTAGAAGTCATACCCAAAGGGATTAACTTCCCAGATCTGTTTTCTCACCAGTAGATTGCATTCATTAAGTCAGTCTATTAGCCAAAATTTTAAATTCAGATGAGGTATGCAAGAAAAAAAAGAACATTCACCTTCAGAATCTTTATGTTTCTCAGAAACTTGTTCTTGATTAGTGAGTTTTATCTGCTCTGATAATCCTTGGTGAGTAGATAATGTCTACATAAGGAAAAACAAACTTGGTGCATTGCATCGTTGGAAATATGTATTTTATTCATTTTTCCTCCCCCTTCCATTTTAAATCACAACATTCAAGTATTATTGGAGTGGGAACAGGAAAGCACAACCACATAATATAGATAAATAACTGCTATAGGAGACAAGAGGCCTCAATGCTTAGACTCCCAGAATCATAGAATCTGAGAGGCAGAAGGGGCTTGACACAACCCCAAGGCAAAACATGAATCATATCCCCATCATTTCCAAGAAGTAAACATCTAGTTTCTGTGCAAGGAACTCCAGTGACCGAGTACTTGTAATGTATGGAACCTAACTGTTCCATTTTTGGATAGATCTAAATGTTTTTCCTTACATTGGGCTGAAATTGACTTCCTCCCCTTTTGCCCACCTCTCTAAGGCTTGCCCCTTTTTCCTGAGACTGGGAAGACATATTTGAAGACAGACATCTAGTCCTGTCTTCTCTTCTCTATCTCCCACAACTAAGCCTCACATGGAATGGTTTAAATTCTCTTCATCATCCTTGTTACTTTCTACAAGACTCACTGTAACTTGTTATTATCTTTATTAGAGCAATCTGTGGCTCAGAGTCACATGTATACATTCTCTCCCCAAACTTGATTCACAAACCTAATATGTCCTATTCTCTTTGGCTCAGGTGCTTCCTCCCAACAAACCCTCCACCTCCAGTTTATTTCTAGGATTCCACAAATGTGATCAACAAGATCCCCAGCATCTGTATGAATGCTCAAGGAAATAATGTGTACTGGCCTTTATTTCACTCTTTACAGAATTATATGAAGCAATGGATTCATAGGAGCTCATAAAAAGGTATAGTAAACATATAATCATAACAGTTCATAAACATAGGAAGACAACTAAATTTGGGGTGCCAGGTGGGCAAACTTTGACATTCTGCTGAAACCTCATTCTCTCATAGAGTCCAAACAGTTCCTCTCAGACTCCAAATGCCACTTTATATCATCTGGACTCCAAAAGGTCAGGTCTTAGGATTCACAAACAGTATTGCAAGTCAAGCCCCAGGGATAATATTTTCTTCCTTATCTACCTAGGAGACAGGGTGTTATATCTTCTCAGGCTAAATATATACAGCTCCCATGAGCCAATGGACACACTGAAAGTGTGTAGAACTTGGAGCACTAAACTTGAAGTAACAATACTTTTATTATGAATCTTTGCTCTAACATTTACTAATTGTGTGAGCATTGTCAAGTCATTTAAACACTACCCTCCACCTCCACCCTAGATCTTGATTTCCGAATCTGTGAAATGAGAAGACTGTTTTAGATGACACTGTGAGGTACTTTGCTGCTTTAGATACATGACCCTATAGGGAGAAGTACTTCCAAAAATCTCAGACAAAAATTCACTACCTAATAGGGTAAATGAATTGACTGGGGAACTCCCTTATCAGCTCTTTTTACCCAGAAATGTGTTACTGGGAGCTGAATACAATTTTAGATATAGCCTGGTCATAGCAGAGTAAAATGATCACCTCCCATGTTCTATACTTTTATTAAAGTCATTTAATATAAGCTTTTGGAGGGGAGGGGTTGTCATATAACCAAGTTGATTCATTAAGCTTATGGTCCATTAGATCTTTTGGATTTTTTACTTTTCCTTTTTTTATTTATATTTCTTTTTTTAAGTTTATTTTCCATATTTTCCATAGCTACATGAATCATGTTCTTTCCCTCCCCTCCTCTCATCCTCCTCTCATATCCAATAAGCAAATCCATGGGTTTTACATGTGTCATTGATCAAAACCTATTTCCATATAATTAGTATTTGCACTATCCCCATCGAACCATGTGATCAAGCAGGTGTTTTTCTTCAGTGTTTCTGCTCCCACAGTTCTTTCTCTGGATGCAGATAGTGTTCTTTCTCATAAGACCCTCAGAATTGTCCTGGATCATTGCATTGCTGCTAGTAGAGAAGTCTATTATATTCAATTATGCCACAGTATATCCATCTCTGCGCATAATGTTCTCCTGGTTTTGCTCCTTTCACTCTGCATGTGTTCCTGGAGGTCATTCCAGTTCACATGAATTTGTCTTTGGATCTTTTTTTTACATTTATTTACCCACATCTACCTACATTCTATATCAATGTAGTTGATTTTTCCATCTAAATATATTTGTTTCCATTAAATGTCAAATAACTAGGCTTTAATCATTTTCCATATATATTGAACTCCTTCTGGATCTTTAATTCTATCTTCTGATACAATGACTATTCCATCAATTTCTTGTCAACTGTAAATTTGATTGACACATCATCATTCATGTCTTCATCCAAGTCATTCAATAATATTAAGATGAAAAGGACAAAGATGTGAGTCCTGAGTTATTTCACTGCAGACATTACAACTTGAACTTAAATAATCAAGTCAATTTATGAAGTACTCACTGTGTGACAGACACTATGGTGAACTTCAGGGTACAGAGAAAAAATAGGAGTCCTTGACCTTAAGGAGTTTACATTCTGAGAAGGGAGATGGCATGTATATATGTAGTGATGGTCTAGAACATGTGCATGTGTAGACTTCATCTACTGGGCTAACAGATATAACCTTTCCATATGGAGGGTGATAGAGGAATTTGTGTCTGGGGAAACTGTGATGACAAGTAAAGAAGAAACTATGGAAGATCCATAGATAGCCCATAATTGGACTATCACTTACCAGATAATGAATGGGAAGCTCTTTGATTGGCTTTGGAGGCATCAACAAAAAAAGGCTATCTGCTTTAGTGATTTCTTTTTTGCTTCTCCACTTCATTTAGCAACTCCTTCATCGATAGCATCCAGTGAGAGACCATGATGTAAGAGAAGGAGCCTTGAGGACTTCTTCCCTATCAGACAATGTGACTCTGAGAAAAAGGCCTTAGCTCTTGGGCTTTTATTTGTTATTTTCCTTTCTAAATGAAAGGGATTGAAGCTTCATGATGTAGTGAATTTGAAAGGTCATTATGAGGGTGCTCTGGCATCCCAACATTTCAGAACATGGGTTCCATGTCAGATTTTATAGCCAGATCAAATGAAGCTCCAAGTCCCCAAGGATAACATTCTGGACTCAAGCCAGTGCTGGATGAAATTTGGACTCATCCAGCAGCAATTATAACTCTAAATAAGAACTTGGTGGGGCTGATGTTATGTAGAAACAAAAAGGTAAGTTTTGAACTCTTTTCCCAAGACACTGAGGTGGTATAGGGAAGAGTATACCCTCAGAAGTATTAGGGAAATGTGTTTACATTTATTTGTGCTAACTGTGAAGTAAATATCCATTTGTAAAAGGTACTTAACATTAAATGGTTAAATGGATGTAGGGGGCTATTCAGAGGCCACTAATAATGGTGGGAAAGGGAACACAGCCAATAGAGGCTGAAGTAGATGGCAGTAGAGAAGACATACCTTGATCCTTCAGGACACCTTTCTGAAATCCTAAGGGGAGATATAGTAGGTCTGGAGATTACAGTAGTGTCCTTATTGGTCACTCTGTATCAAATCTCTCCTCATTCCAGTTTATCCACCATACATCTACAAAACTGATTTTTTTTCAAGCTGAAGACAGATCATTTCAGACTGCTACTCAGCAGCTTCCTTTTGCCTGAAGGATTCACTGTAAACTCTGTTTTTAGCATTTAAAGCTATTCATAACTAGTCCCTATATTATATTTTCACTCTTCTCACATATTCTTCTATTCCATGAACTTTCCAGTCTCATCATACTAACCAATTTATTTCCCACACCTGTGACCTATCTCCTGTCTGTTTTTCTTTCCATTGGCTCTCCCTCATGCCTTGAATTCTTTCCTTCTCACCTTTGCTTCCCAGAATCCTTGCTTCAGTTAAGACTCAATTCAAATGCATCCTTCTACACGAGGCCTTTTATATCTTGAACAGAAGTAGGAAAGGATGGATTTGGGGGAGAAAGATAATGAGTTCTATTTTGGAAATGTTGAATTTGAGATACCTATAGGACAATGCATTCACCCATCATTACCTTTCATTGAATTCAATTGTTCAGCTAGTTAAAATCCATAAGGGACTTGCTAGGCATGAAATCATTTTGAAACTTACACTGACTTAGGGCCAACCATTGAAATTGCTAGGTGGGATGGACCTTGGGAAACATATAATCCAAGTAATTTTAGGTGAGGAAACTATTGTTGCAGCTTACTATATGACCTTACATAAGTGATTTCTCTTCATGTGCCCAGACAATTATCAAGAGGTGAATTCCATTAGGGAGGAGTCTAAAGGAAGGGATCTCCAGGGCATCTTTACATTGCCATAGGTTCACAAAGTCACTTTGCTTATATTCCATTGAACCAGTTGGCTCAAAAGAAGTACACTGCATCAGACTGGTTAGTGGTAATCATTTAGCTACTCTTATATTTGGGGGTGGCTATTATTTCATTTGTGAAACACTCAATTCTTAAATATCAGAAAATTTATTTTGTACATTTATTAGTTATTTTAATCTAATGAACTCAATCAAAACAGCTCATATGAATGGGACATATTCAAGGTTATACCTATACAATGCCAACACGAGTTGAAAAGTGACAAACTTTTCAGTCATTTTTTCACTCTATTGATGCCATATAATGAGTTTAATGAACTCTCTCTCTCACACACACACACACACACACACAAACATACACACTTGACAAGTTTTTTTCCAGCTACGAATATAGCCTTTGCTTTCTCTATTTTGCCCAATTAGATTGTTGCAAGAAGTGAGTCAAAATCTCCAACAATGTATCAAAGCTGAAGTCAAATTTCTATAGGTTTACACAATGAAATTAGGAATGTGAGATGCACTAGATCAGATCTGCAAAGAAATCGAAACAAATGTGGTCATACTGCCCCCAGGATCCTACCCTGGGCACAAGCATAAGCAGTCTTGTGTCCATGTAAGCATTCTACTGGGAATAAGACAGTAGTCGCCAACTACTCTTCTACTACTTTCTATGCCGCTCTTAGTATTGTTTCATGTTATTCATAAATCACACTGTTTAATATTATTTCATATTCATATTATTGTGTGTTTGTACCATATATATGATGTGACTATAAGAAACATCCCTGAGTGAGAGATTTCAAGAAAGATAAGGAGCGTTTGTACATTATTAAGGAGACTAGATTGTGATGGACACCGTAACAAGATGGTTTCTTGTTACTGTGTTTCTGAACTTTGTAAAAGGCAACACTGGAGACCAGCTTGTAGAGCTCTAAGTAAGTATAAGATAAGATATCCTGCAAACACAGATATAGCATGGGTTAATCCTACTTTCAATTGCTTGAAGTTGCAATCTTCCAAAGCACGGATTTTGAAACAAGGGCTCCTCAAGAAAAAAAAAGGCTAGGAATTAAAGTGGTCCTGGGGTTACTCTGCCCAGAGATGCTTTATGCTTTGCATGTGGGTGGAGCTGTACAGACTCTGGAATCATGCCTCATGAAGCATTTGACTGAGCATTGATTTTCTCAACTTCAACTGGACAGCCTGGCTGTATAACACCCATCCAAAAGTGAAACCAAGGCCATATTGGATATGTTGTTATTTCTGTGATGAGGAAGAAAATGATTCCTTTCAGTACAGACCTCAGAATTGGTAAGGTTTGCCACTTTGGAAAATGCTAAGCATAGTCCTGTACTCCCAAAGCATTGAATGGGTACCATAGTATCACAGAGTTGGATGGGATCTTGGTAGTCATCTAGTTCAGCCTGTCAACTTCTCTTCTCCATGAAATTGTCACTCTGTCACCAATTGAAGACTCCCAGAGATGGGGAGCTCATTATGTCCTGAAGCAGTTTATTTCCATTTTGGATAGCCTAAAACTTCACTTCCTTTTTTGGAGTCCTCTATCATCATATTGGTTCATATTGATCTTAGAATGTCTTAAAACTTCTCTGTATTTTTTCTTCATGGATTGCCATTGATTTTTGGAATCATAACTTTTCACTTATCCTTGTTAAATTGTCCCTTATGTTTCTGGTATGGGGAGAACATAAGCTGAACTTTAGGAGAAATGTGCAAGCAGAGGAAATGGAGTTCACCTATCCTCTGCACACTGGAGTACTTCCTAAGGGAGAAGCAATCAGAATAAGCTTGACCTACCAACCTAAAGGTCAGTGAACATAGGCTAGAGTAAACCCAGAGCAGGGAAGAACATAATGACACAGGAAGAAATGCAGACGTGGCTATACAACCTGCTTTGGGATCATAGGAGAAAGGAACTTGGGGGACTGCATGCACCATTACTCAGTGGATCACCCAACTGCTCCTGTACCTCAATGTCAGGTTTCGAATGGACTTTTATAGTCTACTCCTGCCAGCCACAGCTGAGTGATTCTCTTCCAAGGTGGAGAGCACCTCAGTTCAAGCTGAGACTCTCATTTGGAAGGCAGCTGAAGGAAGGAATATGCAGGAAAACTTGACATTGTTGCAGTCTCTCCAGGCTGGAGACAAGGCTCTGACAGAACAGGCAATACTTGTTCTGTTTCCAGGAGAACAAAGAGTCCTATGCTTATGGAGGAAGAACTGCAGTAAAATTTATTGTCCTAGACTGGAAAAAGAGTGTGGGGCCGGGGGGGGGGGGGGGGGCAAGGCACAAGTAAAATGAGTAGCATTGTACAACAAATAGATGATACCACTGATTATAAGAAGATGAAGTAGCCATACCTCATTATACATACTTACATGTATCAGGTCTGAATAAACATCTTCAGGGATTTAATCTTAGGACAAGGTCATGGGTAGAAATGGATGGAAAAATAGGTGGTAAAAACAAATAGTTATTTCAAGAGATCTTACTGGCCAAAGCAAATCCAACAATACATTTTTGTTTTGACTCAGATTTGTTTGACTAGATTGAATCATGTTTACTGACCTTTTGAATCAAGTCTATTGTGACTATATCCACCTATAAAGCTGGTCAGTCCTTTGGATCCACCAAATAATATGAAGTCAATTGATCAAACACCTGATTACTAACCACATACTAACTAGTTAATGGTCAACAGTTGCCATCTTTTCTGAAACTATCTCCATCTGAGCACTGGAAGTCAATTTTCCCTTGAAAATATGGCTTCTCTTAGTCTTGGTCATTCCAAGGCAGTAAAGGCCGTATTTTAGGGGACAAAGGATACTTCTTATGAGGAAAAGGTCATCTTGTGAACTTGAAGAGAAACAGGGTATAGTGTGGGCCTGTCCTGTCATTAAATTATTCTTCTGGAAGACACTGAGTTCAACCTTTTTATTTTACTGATGTAGAAACTAAGGTATATTTAGGATGAAGTGAAAACTGAGGTCTAGAGAGGTGATTTGTCTGAATTTTAATTTCTACTTAATAGCAATGATCTGTAAGGCAAAGTGTCATGGAATACAAAAGTCTTTGAAGATTAAAATTAACATCATTAACAGAGGGCAATAGGAACAGGTTGAAACATATAACCAATGAGGAACTCTAAAGAAGAACAAATGTAAAAGATGTCACCAAATAATTGTATGATTGAAGAGAAGATGAGACGGTCACATGGCAAAGGTAAGAGATGTCAAATGGAGAGCCAAAATGCTCCATTGCATTCTCCCAGTATCACGAGAAAGTAAGAAAGGCCCCCAGCTGTAGAGTCAAAAATCCCTGTGGCAAACTTATGGGAAGACATAGAAAAGAGTGATAAAGACTTGGCAGGAATTGATGAGTTGTCATCTGTATCACTGAAGGGAAGATCCACATTGATGAGATCACATCTGTGTGTGAGTTTTCAAATATGAAATTAATAGCTTAGCCAGGACTGGAACCCAGGTTTCTGATACTATTTTTCACAACTCTATGTTGTTTAAGTCGCTATGACTTTGTGGAGCATCTCCACAGAGGATGATAGCTTCATTCACCTTGGTTTAACCCAAATTTTATTTTTCTCTATGCACATTGTATAATGTAAGGCTGTATAAATGAGGGATCTGTTTGTAAGTAACCTTTATCATCAGGTGATGAGTCAAATTGTAAACAATTCAAATGAGTAACAAAATTAATCTGAGAACTATGTGTTTATCTGAAAGACATTTTACAGGCTAACTGTGTAAGTACATTCTTTGGCTACAACCCATGACAGGGTCATTCTGAGGGAGAACTAATCACTTAGTAAACAGAGAGAAGTGTGATGCGTATACTTAATAAGCCATTACAGATGGAAAAGCAAACTCCTACCTTCAAGTAATATTCTCCAGGAATAAATGGCTTGTATCCAAGCATTATACATGTATGCATATATACATAAATACATATGTATATGAATACATATGTGTATATAAATATACACACAGGTATGTGTGCATACTGCCAATTTTGCTCTTCCTCCTTTTACACGGAATAAGCACCAAATAGAGAGAGTATTTGTGTTTATATTATGCTAGTGATACATATTTTTGAAGGAGGGAGAAATGTTAAAGCAGAAAAGAACCATTGAGCTATAAGGATTCTCATACATGATGTAGCCTTCTTTCTTAGAAACATTATCATTGCCTTGCTAGATATTTCACTGGGATATGTCAACAGTAGTTCAAATTTATTATGTCCAAAACTGAACTCATCACCTTCCCCTCCAAACCCATACTTCTTCCCAATTTCTCTATTGCAGTTTTTAAATATCACTACCACCTTCTCAGTCGCCCAGACTCAAACACTTTGAATAATTTATTATGCTTTGCTCTCTCCAATTCCCAAGTTATTATATATTTTGTTTAGGCTCCTCCTTTGCCCTTAGCATAGTCTACCCTGTATCACAGTTATTGATGAGCCCACCATATTTTTCCCATTAGATGTGAAACTCCTTGAGCACAAAGTCTATGGGGCATCCATCATTCTATCATTCGATCTCTACCACCTAACACAATGTCTTACTTATGATAGGAACTTAACAAATGTTGAATGGCGTGGAATTAAGTTGAAACAGACCCAAAAATTAAACGGGAAGGCAAAGCCCACCCTTAGCTGAGCTGCTGGATATCAGGTCCAAAAACATCCTCCCCAAAGAGCTCTTCAATCCACTTCCCCCTGTCTGTATTTAGCTCTAAGGATTTGAACTACCAGAGGGCTTCAATGTTTTAGTGAGTGGCAAAGCTGGCCTTGTCATAGGAGGATAGTCACAGTCTCTGCCAAGACTAGTTGCTTTGGATTTTCTCATTTTGACTTGGTTTCATGCCAGTTCTTCTTTGAGATGAAAGGAATAGTGTGGTTTGGTGGGCTCTGTAACAAATTCAGGACTAAGAATTCTAACCAGGGCTTTGATACCACTGTGCTATTGGTTAGGTAGAATACTTATTTGTAACTTTGCACCTTTTACTAACGCTTCTGTATTTCAGTACATTCCTCAGAAAAGTGGGAATAACAATACCAATTCATCTGCCCAGGTAACAGCAAGGAATGGCTAGCCAAAGTGACAATAAAGCACACTGAAAAAAGAATAGGGAACTACTAACTGCAGCTAGCATGAAATTTGCTCTGTGTTACTCAGTAGGGAGATTGGACTGTGGGGTGGGGGACAGCAAGGCTCTCTGACCACTTAAAACAGAGAGTGGTCAAAGCATGCCTGAGGCATTGCTGTAGCCTTCCCACCTGCATGCTGGTTACTGCTTGCCCCTTAATCCCAAGGGAAGGGATTTTGTTACTTTACTTTTAACACACCATAAAAAGCTCCTTTTCCAGCAACCACCTTGACTACCCACATCTGGGGAGCTCTTCTCCCTTTCTGCCAAGCATAAGTTTGTATGGAGAGAATCCAACTGCAGAAAAATGGAGTTTTCTTTCCTCTGTAACTAGATGGTAATCTTATAGCCCTCAGGAGGCCTAAAGACATTTCCAGGTCCTACTTAGCAACAGGCGTTTGTCCCAATATTTGATGAGGCAGGTATCAGCTGGGCTTTAGTGTCCAACTCAGTCACAAGACTTTGATTCTAGCTTGTGTTCAGCTGCTACATAGCTCTTGGTCAAGTCATCTTGAAATGATGACTTGATTGAAAACTAGAAGGGCCCTTAGCTATCTTCTGATCCAAGCCCCTTATTTTACAGAGTAGAAACAGAAGGCCCAGAGATGAATCTCTCTGTAAGATGACAAAATTGCCCACAGTAATATCTAAGATTCCTTCTTTCCAGTTCTGACATTCTATAATTCTGTAATTTTAAGAGGTACCCATACTTAAAAACAGTCCCCATGGGGGCAGCTGTGTAGCTCAGTGGATTGAGAGCCAGGCCTAGAGATGGGAGGTCCTAGGTTCAAATCTGGCCTCAGACACTTCCCAGCTGTGTGACCCTGGGCAAGTCACTTGACCCCCATTGCCTACCCTTACCACTCTTCTGCATTGGAGCCAATACATGGTATTGACTCCAAGATGGAAGGTAAGGGTTTAAAAAAAAATAAAACAGTCCCCTGTCTTTTGGATCAAAGACAAATTCTGGTTGCTGAATCTTAAAGGATTACATGACTATCAATAACAAAACAAGTTTCCAGTTTCACCTGCCAATTTCTTTGTTTTAAACCCCAAATGTGGCAAAACCAGAAATTTAAATCCATACAATTTGTTAAGATAAAAGAAGCATGTCCCCCACTCCCCAACACACACACCTTTCCTCCCACCTCCACCAACAGGCAGCAAACTCAAACAGGGCATAAAAGTGTGGCTTCCGAAGCCTCAAAATGCAGCAGAACCACAAAACCCTAAGGAAGAGAGAATTGACTCAAGGAAATAGGAATTATTATTATTAATTATTAAGGAAACAACAGTCTATCTATCCAGGGGGCAGAAAAAGAGGCAGATACTTCTCTTGGATGTTGGCAGCTAGTATCCCTAATCTCCCTGGTTCCAAGCCTCCCACTTTGATCTCCAGCTGCATGGGGATCCTGGTGGGCCTTACTATCAGATTCAGTTTACCTGACCTCAAGGATACCTAGAGGAGAGGACAGTTGTTCTTGATGCTGCTCATGATAAGACTGAAAAATATCACTCCACCTTCATCTTTGTCATCCCTACACTCCCCTCACCTCCAATATCCCTTTTGAGAAGGGAGGCTAGCCCTTGGAGCTTTGAAGACAGGTAGTATAGGTTTCTATGGCTAAAGGATGATATTTATTTCCCCACTGATTAGGGAATAATAAATATATCCTTGTCTAGTCAATTACTTCCTATCTCCATTGCAGTCTATCTCTAGGATGTCACAGAATGTTATGTCAAGCCATGCTACATCCAGCCCACAAGCAGAAATAGATTCTTCTGGGATACACAGCTATACCCCAGCTGCAAACATGCTCCCCTTTCCATTCGCCCCCTCCTGGCATTTTGGATGCTTTCTATAGGCGAAAAGCAAAAGACCTAGACCCAGCTGGGCAGAGTAGTCAGAAGTACAGTCTATGTCTGTGTTGCTGTGTGTCTGTGTGTGCGTGGTGGGAGCCGTGAATGGGGCTAGGCAGACGGGGCGGGGAGGGGGCAGGACGGGAGAAGTCGGAAGTGCGGAGGCTTGGGAAGAGAGGGAGAAAACTGAATTGAGTGCAGGGGTAGGATTAAGGAGGAAGAGGAGGAGGAGGCGGCTCAGCAGCAGCATCAGCAGCAGGAGGAGGAGGAGGAGAAGGAGGAGGAGGAGGAGGAGGATAGGATTGATAGAGAGGATCTTGTCATATCGCTGTACTTTGCCAGCTTTCCCGCTCCTCAGTCTCTGCCCAGAGAGCCTGGTTTGCTATTATTAAAGGCAGAGGAAGTTCCTGTTTCCTATCTGTTTTCTACTCCCCGCCATATAGAAGGGCAGGTCGAACTAGCCTAGCCAGAGAGTGGCTCATCAACCTTCTCACCTCCACCAACCCCGTAGGCCACATCCCCTCCAATTCTGGGAAACACCTGAAGATTTCAGGTTACAAAAGAGGGCTTAAGGCATCTCACCTACATGCAGGTGAATCCTAACTATGCGTTTGACAAGGTGTCACTGTACACACAACTTGATGGCAACAGAAACACCTGAGTACTATGCCAGCAAAAAATGAGAAGAGACGATTACACATTCCTTCCCTCCCCTCCTGTCCTCTCCCATTCTCTTTTCCTTCTCTCCCTCGTAATCCACCCCCTCTTTCTACTCTCTCTTTCTTTCCTTCCTCCTTCCTTTCCTTAAGAAAAGTAGCAGCTACTTTGTAAAGGAAGGTAGTTGTAAATTCTCTCTGAAGATCTGTTTTCCTTACACTACTTTGAGAGGAGAGTGGAAAATTCTCATGCACCTATTATCACCAGGTCAATAAAAACTGGAACACTCCACTCTTGATGGGTTTGTCTCTGGGCCCAAATTGGACAGGGTCTCATAGGGTATATGATTTCTTTATCTATTTGTATCAGGTTTCCCACTTTTTTATAAATCTAGTATTTTTCTGGATAAATATTGGGGAAGGGTAGAGCTGAGAAAATTCTCTCTCCATTGACACCATGAGGAAGAAGAACTTTTATAAACAAGAGCTCTAAATTAAAGTCAGAAACCACTAAACTCTACGTTTATCATCTTCATCCTGAAGTTCTGCTATAAAATCTCATGCCATTCGAACTTTAAATCATTATCAAATTGTTTGATTGGGACAACAAAGGCAAAGTAGAATGGAGAACTTAAATAGTGTATAAATTGAGAAGAAAGCCTTCACTTCTTGTTTATATATGGGTCAAGAACATTTTTAAGGCCTATCATAATACAGGATATTAATACTATTCTTTTTCTGTCTTTCTATAACTCCCCCACTAAAGTACTACTCAGATGCTTCTTGGCTATGAGTCAACTCTGAACTATCACACACACACACACACACACACACACACACACACACACACACACACACAGAATGTAAATAAAGACAAAAAAGGAAATGGTCCCTGTCCTCAAGAAACATATGAGGAGTAGTGGGTTAGGGAAGAAGAAAACATAAATAAGTATGAGGAAGGAAGATGCAATAACTGATGGCATCAAGGAAGGATTCTTTCACACTGTGCATTTAGATCAATTCCTGGCAAGACTTTCAGTACGAAAAGGTTTGGGGTACTGACCAGTGACTGATTGTATTACCAATATCCAAGGGTGGTTTTTTTGGGGGGAGGGGGTCATATCAGCTTTGAAGATTATCTACAAAGTTACAAAGGGCTGCCATTAGCATCAGTGGAGGGAATAACCATAACCAGGGTGCCACCTAGCAGAGTTCTTTGAAATTCCAGATCCTTAAAGTTCTCAAGGACTTAGTAGCACTTTTATACCATATATATGTTTTATAGCACTTTGATGTTTATTATTCCATCTGATCCTCAGAACAACTCTGTGAAGTAGATAGAAATAATGTTGCTATTCTTATTCTATAGATGAGGAAAAGGAATGGCTCTGAGATTACAGGATTTGCTTAGTCACCTGCCAAATTGCACAAAACTCCTTCTGATCCTGTCCTGGGCTCTTAGGAATGGAATAAAATTCACCAGAAGTTGGAACAGACACCTACTACTGTCTGTGACAATCCAAACTCATAGTTTCAAAGAATCTATCTGTACCACCAATTTATCCAATCAGGTAAAATTTCTACAAGTAATTGCAATGGAAAGAACTCCTTCCTGCTATAACCTCAGTATGGACAACATAATTACCCCATTCCCTTTAACTTCAGTGCCTACCAAGGGAAGGATGGGGAGGTTGCAGGCCAGGAGTCCAGGATTGAGATAGAATAATTTTTTTTTTCTCCTTTAGTTCTTTTGTTTTTTTCTTGGGGCATCTGTGTCTTCCTTTCCAGACACCAAAATGAACCAAATCTGAATTGCCAAGAAATCTCCAAGATTTTAAGCTTACTAAAATAAAATGATCCATAAACACAATGACCCAAAAACTCTCAGGGAAAAAATCATCTTCCTCCCCACCCCCCCTTCTATGATTCTCTGAGTTAAATAGGTAGGAGAAAATGGTTGGTGTAAGAAAAATCTAGGCTTCCTGAACTCATATGACTACCTTCCTACCTCCATTCTAGTACCACCCCACACAATCTCTGGATTTTATTTTGGAATCTTTTTCAAACAGTAGGGCCATAGTCAAGTTTGATAGAACTCAGAGTCCTCAGGATTTCAGAGAGGGGATTGGAGTTGCTGTGGAAAGAACCCTGAACTGGACATAAGGAGACTTAGATTTGAGTCCTGATCCAGATGTTTCCTAGCTTTGTGAAATTGGACAAGTTATCTAAGACTTATTTATTTCAAGTGTTTTACCTGTATAATGGGGGTAGTGATAATAATATCTGAAGTATCTACTTTACAAGAGCAATTTGAGAAAATTATTTTTGTAAACCTTAAGCATATTATATTTTCTTTACCTGAGACTATGGCATCTTTGTTTTATTAAATTATGAAATTTGCTGTCTCTGTCTCTTCTTTCCCCTCCTTCTATTTCCCTCTCCTTTGTGTAATAAAGGGTACAATTAATTAGATAATATCAAGAGCAGCTTCAAAATGTACCCGCCCGGGCTAGATTTTGGAACACTGATGCACCCAGAAAGTTAAGAGTTTATTTTTCATCCCAACCCAGTCAACCATATTAACATCAGGATCCCATTAAGACTTGATCCCATTTTCCTCTAGAAGGTGCAAGGTTGTTGTTAATCTTCTATTTTCAGATAGCTCTGAAAGTAGAAGCAGGTGTTTTTTTAGGGAAAAGAAGAAGGGTTAACAACTGAGAAAGTCCCAGAGTTGATCTTGAGATAGTTTCCAAAAGGACTCCACTAGGATATTTTCATATTGTACAAATATCTACACTCTGATGACTCCAGAGCACCAGAGGATGATTTAGAAAGGGCCAGTATAAAGAAGAAGGGAAGAAAGGAGGAAACAGAGAGATAACCCTTCTACTAATTAGTCATATCCTCTATGGAGCATAAGGACTTTTTGCTGCTTCCATTAGATGGCGCTAAAGACTTTGCAACTACTTGTAAAATGTGTTATTGTCCGAAACAAAAAGAAATTGCATACAAAGGGAGAAAGGAAGTGGGGGTAAGGGGGTGGGGGAGAGGGTGCATACTACATACATGTAAGATTAATAGCAATAAATTGTCTGTGAAAAGCATGATTAAAGTGGTATGGGAAGAAAAGAAGCCCTCAAGCAAGAGAAGGCCCATATTCAGTTTGTTATATAACTTTTTCTTTCTTCTGCTCTGTTCCTTTCTCACCCCCCTCCCCTCTTTTCTCTCTCCCTCCTTCTTTTCTTGCTTCTTACCTTCCTCCTTTCTCTCTTCCCTTTGCTTCCTCTCTCCTTCTCTTCCTTCTTTTCTCCCTGTTCCCCACTCCCCTCATTGTTATAGACTGGTTCCTCTTCTAAGCCTGGAAGAGAGTAGGGAGACTCTATGTAAAAGACTGGAGCAATCAGGGCTTGCCAGGCCTAGAAAAGAGTAACTTTCCTACTCTAAATTCTATTGTCCAAAGCAAAAATAAATGATATATAAACGGATGTCCCCAAGAATGTCACTAAGAGACACCAGCCCTATCAGAGTGGCAGTTTTCAGAAAGTCTACCTTCATCTAACTGTTAATGTTAAGGGGAAGAAACTCTGGAGGGAAAGAGAAGAGAGGTTAGTGCTAGGAAAAGAACTGGAACTTCCATTTAAATTCAAATCTCAATAATACATGAAAGCCTTTCTCCTCCTGACTGACTTTTCAAGAAAATATTTTTGAAAGGGCAGGTGTCACATACTAGTTTAGTTTCTTTGTGTATTTCAAAAGTTTGCTTTGCTAGTGTTCTTTATTTTAAGCGCCTGTGTATTCTGGGAGTGTATTCAAGTTATTCAGGACCCTGCAATGCTACAGAGACAAAAGTAATGACATCTCCGTGAACTGAAACCGCTTTCCAGGTTTTCCTCCTAGATCTGCGAGGTATGAGGGGAAATCGGTGCAAAATAAACTAAATATTTAGCAGTTTTGTAAAGAGTGTCCCCAGCACACCCATGGATCCAAGCCACGTCCTTAAACTTCTTCAACAACCGGAATCTACCCCTAAAGTTCCGTCTCTGGCCGTCTGGATTTACGGATTCCAACCTAGAAAAATGTGCACCCAACATAGGGCGGGGGGGGGGGGGGGTTGTCCCTTCTCTTTTGGCTGTGAACTTTTCCTTCTGGTAAGTTCTCCTTTAAGAAATGAACTGTTCCCTATGAATATTTAATGCTGTTTGTCTGAAGCATCCAGATGACGCGACTGGAGCCTGCCTCACATACAGGTCCTGAATTATAGTGGAGTAAATCAGCACCCTCTAAACGCACCCACAGCAATGAGTTCTGGTGGCATCCAGTTGCTAATGCTATTAAACATACGTATTCCAAACGAGAGAAAAGAAAAGATTGGGAGAGGAAGAAAGAGGAGGGGGAAGGGGGATTAAAAAGAGGAAGAGGTTGAAGGGAAAGGGGCTGGGGCAGGGGAACCCAAGCTTAGGAATGAGTAAGATATTTTGTTCATTTCCATAAGAAAGCTGAAATCACAGTTGGAAGCAGGATTTCTTGCCCCAACATCCCCCTTTTCTGCAAGAAACAGACTCCCGAGCTCAGAGCTCTAAGTGTGTACTCTTTCTTGTCTTTGATTGTGTAGATAAAATGTGGTTTCATATTTTGCTCAAAATGAGACCGGTTTCCTGTCTGTGTATCGAATGGAAGAACACCGCAAGGGTAAGTCGAAAGCTTGGGTTAGGCGGCTAAGGAAGGGAGTGGGGGAAGGAGGGATGGGGGTGGGGGAGAGAGAAGGGAGGAGATGAGGCAGAAGGGTATCAAACTTCCAGATCACTCCTAGACCAAGAGGACGCAAATGACTATGAAATAAACCGAGTTTAATAAATAAGTGGGGCTGGGTCCTCGTGACTATTGAGACGGTTATGAATGATCTAGTGACCCTTCGCAGAAGAGAAGAGGGAGAGGGAGAGTGTCAGAAGCCTTCTTGCCCAGAGGATCTTCAAATGGGAGGGAGAAACTTTCGCTGCGCCTTAACCAACCCCTTTCCTGCGAATGAATAAAGTTAACTTTCTCTGTTGCCTGATTCCAAATGCGGCTTGGAACTTCTACTTTCACATTAAGTTACTTTTCAGTGTGAACAGCAGACATGTGTCCTCAATTCTATAGTATATAAAAAAAAATCCACTAGGTGCTTTATGATTCCATCTGGAGAAATTAAAACCCAGATCTGTAATGTTTATTCTTAGATAGTTTACAAAAAGCGAAAAATGTGTGAGACACATGTCTGCAAATATAACAAAAGTACTTTCCCTTATGCTTAAAAAAAGTTGTATGCAAATGGAATCATTTTACCAACTCTACACCACCTGTACTTTGCAGTGGAACTAAATCAGGTCATACAAAAAACACCAATCAGATCTAGCAATTAAATGCCAATTATAACTATTAATGAGTTTATTACCAATAATTACAGTTAAGGAATCTAAACTTTCCCAGAATAATCAAGTACTTTTTTTAGCTCTTGTTTTTATTTTTATTTTTCTGACTCAAAAAACCCAATGCTTTATTCACTACATCATGTAGAAGAGTTAGTTCTTGTTTTTAAACAGTTACTAGAAATTGAAACAAATCTACCCCCTTGTTCCCCCTTCCAAAAAGAAATAAATGATGGAGAATGTTTTTACATTTTCCCCCAGTCAGCAGTCACGGTCAGTGCCGGATTTATTACTTTCGGTAAAGTTTATTGCTACTTCGTGTAAATAATGGAAACTTAGTTCCTTGGAGTGTCGGGTTACGCAAACGTGTAATTGACGATGTAAGTTACAACATCCCTTCCGTGGATGGTAAAGCAAGGGGAATCTTCTTTCTTATCCCTTTGGTAACATAGGAAACTAGGAAGATTGGAATGAAGGAGCATTAAAGGCTTCAAATGTAGCAATTAATCTAGGAAAGATTGGGAGGTGGGGAAAAGGAAGGAAAGAATAGAAGAGGAGAAAAAAGTGCTTGCTGCCCCCTTACTCTCCACCTCACCCTACTCCATGGCTTAAAATGGATTTGGCCTGTCACAAACCCTGCAGCTGTTTGAAAGGCAAATACTCTCAAACAAAACCAAACAAAAAAAGGTGTGTGTGTGTGTGTGTGTGTGTGTGTGTGTGTGTGTGTGTGTGTGTGTGTGTGTGTGTAGGCTGATATTTTAATGTTTTGTGTGGTTGCCATCATTCTTCCTCTTACTACCGTTGGAGGATGATGTGGGTCACCCTCTTAACTCTTTCCTTTTTCTATATCGGTGGTTCTTTGTGATACACCGATTTTTATCCAAAATCCAAATCAGTTCTCTGTGTTGAGTTGGGGGGGGGGGATAAATGAGATAGAGGTAAAGAAAAGAGGAAAAGAGGAGGAGGAGGAGGAGGAGGAGGAGGAGGAAAGAGAGGGAGGGAGGGAGGAGAGAGAGAGAGAGAGAGAGAGAGAGAGAGAGAGAGAGAGAGAGAGAGAGAGAGAGAGAGAGAGAGAGAGAGAGAGAGAGAGAGAGAGAATAGATTGCTGCTGGAATCCAGAGCCAGAAGGGAGGGGGCAGTTTTTTCCTTGGCCTGCAGCCAGTCACCATGAAGCAGGCTGTGGGCAATTGGGCGTTCAGAGAAAGCTGGGGTCAATAGGGTGGAGGTCACCTCTGCTCTTTACTTCATATCTCAGCCCATTGTTGGCAGCCTTTTAGGCCACTGAGTGTGTAAAGAGATGAACTTACATTCTATCTTATTTTAGACAACTTCCCCTGCATATCAGCTTGCCTGGTGGAGCTAAGGCAGGAGACATCTGGTTCTGATGCATTTCCATGCTGGTATGGAAGTGCCTAGGCTGAGATGGCAGAAACATGAACGGCTTGCAAGAAGTGCACTCTTTTGCCAAGCAGTATAAAAGTTTTGACGGTTTCAGAGCCCTGAGTAGTAACCCCATTTCCATGGTAAAAAGGTACAACTTAATATTATGGGGCTGCTGAGTGTAGCCTAGTAATTGTTCTGGAACAATGAGGAAAAAAGGATTTCTAGGTTCAGATAAGCCAAGAATTATGGCAGTGAAGAGACCCTCTTCGGAAAATGGGACCGATATTGATATCAATCAAACAATTGGATGGTTAGGTAAAAGGAAAAAAAAAACTTCCTGGAAAGAAGGAATATTTGCATTCTGTATTCAGGAACTCCCAGATCATGCACTTATTGCCTATGCCTTACTTATATACCTATAAGTGAGATAACCAATCAGAAAATTAAAATTATTATGTCTTTCAACAGTATAGCCACCTCATCCTCAGAGTGTAAGCCCAACAAGATAGCTTCATTCTGTTAAAAAAAAAAAAAGCAACAAATAAAGCCAAAAGCAGGATGACAGCCACAAGAATCTGATAACCTGGTTCAAATACACAAAATCATCACAAACATATTTTAGTTGGATCAGAGCTTGCACCTCTATAATGTCATGCAGCTCAGAGTAGCTCGGGGTACTCCTGGACACAGAAGGTGGAGAGAGAGGGATGAACTTGCTAAAATCAGGCATGGGAAAATTTTATACATTTTTTCCCTCTTTCAATCAGCCTTAGATTGACTAAATAGAATATATCCAAAGAGGAAAAGAGGGAAGAATATTCTTTTGGTCTGGTTTTGTTGTGTTTCTGTTTTGTTCTTTCACCTGAAATGCTCTCTTATTAATTATATAAGCATTGGAAACTGGGGGGGGGATCACTTTAATCAATGATATGCATCTCCCCCCAATCCCCATTCCCGCAGGCCTTAGCAAGTCATTTTTACAAAGCTACTCTTGCCCAGAATTTTCCTCAGGAACCTTCAGACAGAGTCAAGCTCAGTAGCTGGGGAGTTTTCAACAGACCTGTTTGCAGAGAAACTGAGTGCTGACATTTTCCAAGAGTTGAAGATGCCTTTTTTCTTATCTTACAACTTTTTTTTTATTGGCATATAAACAGTAAGCAAAGCTCTCCATTCTACATTTGAGAGCTAATAACTGGCTCATAATAACTCCACATAAAGACTCTACTATCTCTTTTAAGAATACCTATAGCTCTAACCTCCCACGATTTCTGAGACACATAGCTGATACATATCAATTACAGTTTGGGGGATAATAAAGAAAAAAAAAGAATGACTTAGTTGAAAGATGACTATAGATCATCTCTGGAATAAATTCTTCATATATACATTTACATATGTTTATTTCTAGACAGGAAGAGATTTATTCCAACCTTAAATTGTCTATGCTAGAATTAATGTCTAGTTTCATGAAATTCTTTTCAGTATCCTCCCTTTCTCACAATTAAAAAAAAAGTTAAGGTATCTAATAAGATAGCTAGCATTTGTATGATAATTTAAGGCCTGTAATGTGCTTTCCATGTGTTATCTCATTTAATTCTCACAACAACCCTGCAAGATAGGTGCAGTTATTATCTCTTATTCTATAGTTGAGCAAAAAGGCCTGTGTGTAAGATTATGTGACTTGCCTTGGTTCACACAGGTAGTCTGTAGCCAAGGCAGGACTGGAACTCAGATCTTCCTGACACCAACTTACCTAGCTGGTAGGATTTTAAAGGATACTGTGTGATGCAATTTATACCAGCAACTCTTCCTACCACTTCCCTTAATGTGACATTTTAGTTAGAGAGTTTGGGAGGAAATTACTCCCCCTCTTTGGGCCAAAGAAATTTGACAAGACATAGATACTTCATTATGCTGCTCAAAATACAATGGAGAGAGCAGTCAAAAGTCCTTCTTATTTACAATTGTATTTAGTTAGTATCTCTTAGAAACCTAGCTTCCCTTTCCCAGTAGAAGAGTAGGGAAGAGGGTGACTCACTTTAAAAGCTGTCTTAGATTTCAGAAAGTACAGTATAATTTAGGTCTGAGCAGATGTCCCTGACCAGGCACTCTTCTAGTGTTAGGACTTCATTCTAGGCTTGTTCCCAAAACATTTCCTAGGAGAATTTTGGGGTGTTAGACAAGGGTAATACAAAGCAATCCAGCTTTAAATCCCTAGAAAGTAGGAAATATTTTCACTTGTTAGTTTAAATTAAAAAAAGATTTTTATATACTTAAGGGCAAGAATTTTATATCAATGGGTTCTTGTTGTTCAGTACATCTTGATATAACACACTCCCCCTTCTGTCCTACTTTGCCCTAGAGCTCATAAAGAATGATCTTGAGATGGAGGTCAGGGTTGACCCTCCAGTCCTTGTCTGGGGCTTCAATTCTATTCCTGAAATCTATCCTTAATCTATCTCTTCTCTTTATCAGAAGTCTATTACCTGAGACCCAATTCTCAAAGTACTTTTCCTACTTTCTCAGGAAAAAAAAAAAGACAGAGAAGAAGTGGGAAGTCCTGAAAATAAGGATGTGAGGTTTCTTGCATCGAAAGGTGGGCAACGGATTGTAAATCCTGAAGGCACTGAAATTGGAAGGACAGTTAGGAGATGACAGACTTTTGTGTTTCTTAAAAAAATCTTTGAGGGTAAAGCCAAGCATTTCTTTTAAGAGATTCCACTGTTTCTCTCACCAGCCTAATATGGGGTTAAGGGACGAAAGGAATTTAAATCATGGCCAAAAGTACTCCTCTGTCCTTGTTCCTCATATTTGTGTTGTTTTCTAAAGTGGTAGAAATAGGTTGGATTGTGGGTGGGAAATATAATGGAGGTTAGAAGTTGCAAAGAAAGGAGGTAGCTAGGTGGCTTAATGGATTGAGAGCCAGGCCTAGAGACAGGAGGTCTTCTGTTCAAATCTTCCTAGTTGTGTAATCCTGAACAAGTCATAACTTCCATTGCTTAGCCCTTACTGCTCTTTTGCCTTGGAATCAATTAATATTGATTTTAAGATAGAAGGAAAAGGTTCGAATTTAAAAAAAAAAGTTGCAAAGAGAACTTGGGATCCTCAGGATGTCAGGAAGAGGGGAAAAGGAGATGGTTCCCTATTGAATCTGCTTCAGATGTTTGAGGGCATGTGGGCGTTTAGTGAAGAAAGCTGGGGCCACATTTCTCATTTAAAGCATCCTGCCTATTTAATTTGTAAAGACCACTGTAAATTAAACATCACCACCCATTCCCCTTCCTCAAGGCTTGATTATTAACATATCCATCTTTCTCTTTCTTGTTCTCTTTCCATACCCATGGTCATTAGAAGTAGTTAAACAGGACGTGAAAGAGTCTCAGTAGGGCAAGAAAGTACCAGGGCCAGTTAGGATAGTCAGGGATCCCTGAAGCACTCTGTCTGGCACCGCTGTCCCTAGAAGGCATATTCCTGCCTGTGACCTAAAACAAGTCCAAACCATCTACCTGATTGAACTCAGCTCCTGTTGCTTCTCACAGCACTACCACTGCCCCTAGCCTAACTCAAAAAACAAACAAACAAACAAATCCAACAAGTCTTTGCTCGAACTAGCTTGAAAGCCAAGCCAAGCCACCACCAGTCACCACCTCATGTCTTTTGGTCAATTTGGAAACAGCAGGGCCCAGACCCTGGGCCCTATATCCCAACAGCCTCACCAAAATGGATAGATTCTTAACGACCAACAGTCACACCAGAGTGCCATTTAAAACCTAGACACGTTTTAGGAGCCCAAGGGAACAATTGACTGGATTCAGTGTCTCAGGAATTGGGTACACGCCTGTAAGGTGTGTGATCCTTTAAAGATCCATGTTACTAGTTTGGCATGCAGGCTTTGTTACAGCTTTGTCAGCTCGCTTGTATTCAAAACCCCCAACTCCCACCCCCACCTATCCTTTTCTTCTCCCCAAAACTGCCATTTCTAGCAATGCCTGGCTGAGTTGTTTTGAAGTTTTCCTTTAAATACATTTCATGGGAAAGTTGTACACTATGCACCACAGTCTTCCCTTTTTGTTGCTTCTTGCAAATAAGCTGGATTTTAACTCTCAACCTCTTAGATGTGAATAGTTGGCTTTTCCTTGACATATTTGGTTTATGAATTTAACCTCCAGCAATTGAGTGCTGCTTCTGAACATTTCTTTCCTCCCCTCACTCTCATACCATACAAACATTAGAAATAAACTGATTTAGAAAGGCACGATAAACTAGCTTGATTTTAGAAGTTTAGCATCTACTAACCACTGACCAATCAATTCTCTGTTCTTATCTAAGTTTTATTCTTCCAGAAGTTTAAGTGTGGATTATAATATGACACACGTGGGATCGGGGAGCAAAGATGGTTAGGATAACTTTAAGATACGCTCTGGAACTTCAAAAATGGGTGAACTACGAAGTAAATATATATTTATATTGACTAGATATTATATATACAATTTTCCATACCCTCTGAGATAATATCAATCTATTTGACTTTCCTTTAATCATTTTTAGGCCATTCCTTACCAGTGATATATGGGAGGACATATGTAATACTGTAATATCCATCTTTTTCTCTTAGTCTCTCTCTCTCTGTCTCTCTCTGTCTCTCTGTCTCTCTCTGTCTCTCTCTCTGTCTCTCTGTCTCTCTGTCTCTCTCTCTCCCTACCCCCCATTCTATTACATTTGCCACATACACAGACAAATATGTCTCCTTGTAGTCATTTCTTCTCATTTGTCTCAAAATTATTATATAACAGAGTTTTTGGTTAGACATGCCAGGGTGACAAATACAAGTAGGTACCTCCTCTCCTAAGCTTTTTCCTCCCCTAGAAGCTTCAGTTCAAGGCTGAGAAACAAAAGAGAAAGGTAATTGATATCCTTCTTTGTTCCCCCACCCCCTCAGATTAATAAAGGGAATCTGCCAAAGGAAAGCTAAGGGGAACATCTGCATATGTAAATAATTCTGACCTCAAGTCAGCCAAACCTCAGAAATAAAAACAAAAAAACAAAGCTCTTTCTCCAGGTAGATTTAAGGTCCATTTATTCACTGAGCAAAGCTTAGGACCAGGGCCCTCCAGTCTCTGCGATTATGTATGAGAAGCTGGATAACTCCATTCTCCCTCTCTTCTTTTTAAAAACCTTCAGGGACATCTCTAGTACTTGTTACAACTTTTGTTTCAGGATGATTGAAAAAAAAAAAACACTCAGTTAAGAAGAAATCTTAAATAGTAATTCTGCATAACCAGAGAGCTTTGAAAAGTTGTTGTAAAGTTGAGAAAAAAAATAAGCTTCTTTGGCTTGGAAATCTGAAAACTAGAGTAAATGGAGAACTAAAAATTCATAGATTTATTTTCACTTTGTTACTGTGTTAGTGGTACTTTTTGAAGATTCCTGATTAGAGTATGTTTTATTTAATTTCTCTCTCTCCCCTTTCATTCCTCCTCTTCTTGCCCAGACAACCAAGCAGAGGGATTCAGCAGTGGGATCTGAGGGAGAAAGAAGATATAGAGACATGGTATACAAAAGACTGGAAGTTATATTAGATGATTTATAGAATAGAAGAATCTAAAAGAGCATTTGCCAACACGGAGACTGTCCTGTAACAACCTGAGTTGAATGAGGGTGACAGAGAACAAGTTTGGCATCTCCCATTGCAACTCTGGCTCACTGAGAGCTCTTTGAAATGAATATCTATTTGACTGCAGTGAGTCAGGTCCCAGGTAACTAAATGAGCTAGCCTTTCCCTGAAAGTCCCAGAAGAGAAAACAGACCTGTGGCCTCCCAGCATGGTTTTTCATCTGCCTTGACCCACCCCCACCTCAAAAATTATTTGTAAAATTATGTTCCTGCTTGATTTTTCTGCCCGGAACTCTGTAATTCTGATTTAGCAAAATTGACAGCAGTTGATCTTTATGTCCTTTGTAAACATGTTAATGTTTAGAGCTTCAAAGGCACCAAATTTACCTTAAAGGAGTTTCTGCATCTTTGATACTGACTTTAGCACCAGAATTCTTAGAATGAGTTCCAGACTCAATTTCTCCCACACCCTGTTGGACCCAATCCCTTTGACCACTCTTCTATTTAAAGAATCCCAGGTTAAAGAAAACTCTCTGAATGACAGTGACCCTGTTCTGGGATATGGGCAAAGAAAGCTCTAATATTTTAGCTCCATATGAAGTTATGGATTGTGGAGCAAAATCTTCATTTTGTGCTATGTTATATATTAAACTGTATGCTGAAAAAACTGAAGAAGGTTGGTAGAAAGGTTTTAACAGATATTTCTTAACTACAATGACTCTAAAAAATGTGTGTGCATGTGTGTGCAATTGCACTTATAAGTCTTATATCCCTAACTACCTTAAGATGGTTAAATTTCAGCTTGATGTTCATGTACATATACACGCTAATAGATCTACTTTCTAATAATCCTATAGGAAAGATAGGACCCAATTACATAAACAATGTTTTACCTTCAGAATAGTGAATATTATAAGTTCTCTCTCAAAAGACTAGTACCACACATTAAAAAAAAAAAACCCTCATTGACTAGAAATAGTATATATGCCCCCCCCCCTCTCTCTCTCTCTCTCTCTCTCTCTCTCTCTCTCTCTCTCTCTCTCTCTCCTCTCTCTCTCTCTCTCTCTCTCTTAATAACTTAATATAGCCAATGTCTTCCATGGCTATGATTCCCTCCCTCCGAACTCAACAATACAGCTATTTTTAAAGTCCAACATTTCTGTTTCCAAAGAGGGAGGAGAAAGAATGAATTCTATTAATTAATTACATACATGGAATGCTGGCTTGGTCCAGGATAATTTTATTTGTAAATAAGTGGTTTCCTGCTTATTATGTACTTTACACTGAAAAACTATGAAGCCTAGTGACACAGCAACACAGAAAAGCTTCCATCTCAGACCCGATCTCACAATACCCCTTATACACTCATCTCTCTCCAATGAAAATAGGTAACATTACAATATCTAGTAGTAAAAATTGGGCTTCCTCAACTAGTTAAGGGCACCAATAGACACGTTCTTTTTAGCTTACACATTTGCTTAACTTAGGACATACTTACAGCTGCCGCTGTGCTACCAGGATCTCTGTAGCTTCCAACTTCTAAGTTTTTTAATTAAAAAAAGAAAGAAAGAAAGAAAACAGCTTGAATTTGGGAGCCTTTAAGCATCCAGGAAAAGTGTGTAAGTGCGTGAATGTAGCACAGCTATCCATACCTCTCCCTAGCTTCTGCTTATTTGCCACTGCTCAGCTATGCTCTGATATCCATCTCATTATCACCGTAGAAAGCAGGGGGCTAAGATTTTGGGTGGTGTTGAACTTAATCAGCTCTAGTCCTCACACCGTGGCAGCTACTCCCTTCTCTGCCTTTCTTATTTAAATGTTTGCAACATGCTTTTATTTTAAATTCAGTAGAAATCGAGTCTGGGGGAGTAAAACTCTCTTCCCTTCTGCGCGCGCGCACACGCACACACGCGCATACATAGAGACTCGCGCGCACAACCAGTATATCTAAGAAAGTGCCTTGAACCCAACAGAAAACTACCAAACCTTTAATTCAACAACCAGAGGCTGGCCCAGCTTTTCACCGAAACTGCCCCTTATCCAAATCTTTCACAGTATTACCTTTCTAAACAACCTTCACTTGTTTCTTAACAATGTTTCTCCAGAGTAATCAACTTCTATTCCCATTGTTACATTTAAAGCTCAACCTCCCCCCTCCTCCGCCCCCAAGCATTTCACTCTCAAACAACTTCTGCAGCACTAGGTGTTTGTTTTTTTTAAGCTTCTATTACTCAGAGCATCCTGTTTGTTCCCTGGATTTTGCATCACACTTTCAGAGAAGGGGGACCACTGAGGCTGTGGCCTCGGCAATCGTTCGATTTAGGAGCTTCTCTCTGATGAGAGTCTGAACTAGAGGGAGTACATTTGGAAGCAGAGAGAGAGCGAGAGCAGAGAAGGCAAGTCTGAGACATTAGCCCCTGCAGCCTCAAAAACCCCACAGAAATACCTACCACCGTTCGGGGACGAAAAATTCAGTAAAAGTGGATGTGAGCTAAGTAAGATAGACACCCCTTCTCTCTTTCTCTACAAAACCACCACGGTCAGGGCCTTTCGAGCATTCGCAAGCACCTTCCTTACTCCCACCGAACAGTCTCCTCCAACAACTTTAATAACTTTCTCTTCTCTTGTAGCCTGTTTTCTCCAGTGGCCACTACTTTCCTCTTAGTTTAACTCCACTGTAGTTTAATCTCTGTAGCTCCCAGTACAGTGATATTTTTAGATTGAATTGGGGTGGGGAATAGGAGAAGAAAGAAGCAAAAACTATGTGTTTCAAAAGGTTTCGGTTTACAGCTATCACTAACATCGACAGACAGCTCCATTTAAGAGAGAGAGAGAGAGAGAGAGAGAGAGAGAGAGAGAGAGAGAGAGAGAGAGAGAGAGAGAGAGAGAGTTTTATACTGCTCTTGAAAAGCCGTTATTTTTTACATCGCTTTTAGGAAGATAGATTAACAAAACATCACATTTCAAGCTATTCTGATCTGTAATTAAATGGAGGAGACGGGTTGTATTCTCCTATGGCTCTAACAGAAGTTGCAGTGATCCAAAGTCAGGTTGCTGTGTCAGAGTGGCATTTTTATTAATGAGAATACAAAAAGCTTGCATATTCTTAGCCCTGCTTGAATTTAGTTGCTAAGCAACCGGTGTATGGTAATTCATCCGCGAAATTTAAATCTTTGAGAAAGGATCGTGCGTTTTGCTGAATGGTCGCCACGAGGAAAACAACTTGTGGGATCCGTAGCAGCTGCCACTGGTGAGTTGCACAGGCTGGCTACGGCGGAGGGCCTGGGCAGGAGGCTCCCTCCCTGCAGGTCTCCTATTGCCCACGAGCAAAAAGCAGGTTAGAGACGGCCGTCCGTCCGGCAATAACAACAGTAGAGATAACAATACTACTAATAAACAAAAACTTGCCACCTATCAGCACTCAGTTGCTTTTCTTACGAACATACACACACCCGCCCTTTTATTCCATACCTGTCCACTTCACCTGACTGTTTATTAAAGGGTCTCCTATTTATACCTGAGTCATATCCCTACACCTGAAATCAACTGCATCCCTAAACTTCTGGAGTCTGATTCGCTCCGCATCCTCACTCTCCAAGTCCTCCCCCACTTCCAAACAAACAAATAAACAGAAACACCAGGCACATCCACTCACCCACTATTTTGCCATTAGCACGGTCTGTTAACTGTGCTCACAGACCCATCTGAGGTCACTTCCAGAGCTGATTTTTCCTTTAGGAAAACCGGACTCATAAAAGAAATTAAGCCACCCAGTCTGCCAGAAGACCAGTCTCCTGTAGCTGAAATAGAGTTACATCATAGGTCCATGCTTTCCACATTCACACTCATATTTTAAGCTACAGGAACAAGCACGGATGTTAAACCAAGAAGGAAAAAGAATAATCTAATTAATAGGTCATGATCTGATCTAATAAAACCAAGTATATGATTAAATAGTTCTCTTCCACTACCTCTCCTCACCAGATCCCTCTTCCTCCCCCCACCCAAGTTCTTTAACTTCCCCACGTATTTCTTTCTATGAGGTAGAGCAAGTTAAAGAGTAAAACACTGAGCCCACTGATTTCCTTATGGAAGTCAAGGTCAAGCCTTGGTGCAGCATTAGCAATCCCGATATCACGTGAGTGACCTCCAGATGAAAGGTAAGGAGCTGGGATAAGCAAGTGTCCCACAGGCATAAAGTTAGAGCTAGGTAGTCAAGACCAAACAACCATTTTTATCCGTTATCAGCCCCTCATCGCTCTTTATTGTTTGTTTATTTTTGTCAATAAATGGATGGGAAGAAAAATATGCTATTCTTCGGTATCCATCTGAACGTCCTTAAATTGTTTTGTTCTGTTTCCCCCCCCCCTTCAAAATAGCGAAAGACAGCCCTAGAGCATCTTGTTTAGGGCTCACCAGTATCCCCAACTCCTCAACTCTCCATTTCCTCTCCCCAAGACTGAACATAACTAAGTATCTCCAACTGAAGTAGAAAATAATTGGAGTTTTCACGAGTACATTACATCTATTTTCCTTTTTCTAGCTAGCCACGTGTATTCCACAAAATAAGAAAATTCCCTAAGAATTTCTATCTTCTTGCCTGCGGGGGGGGGGGGAGGTCTGGGTCCTAAATAATTAATTTCAACTCTGTATCCAGTGCCAATACTTGTTGCATCCATTTTAGAGTTTGATTAATTACCCTAGAACTTAGGCAGACTAAACTCCATGTGGAGAGAATGTTTCTCCCCTACAATTTAGCTCTGAAAACAACTTATTGATGGATCTCATTTGTTTACCATACAAATTGGTGCAAGTATATCCATCTCTTAAAATGTATTTATGCATAAGTATATAAAAGTATCATTTTTGCTTTAACTTGAAGAGGTTGATCATTTATTACAAAAATAAAACGAATAAATACAACAATATATTGTTGCTTTCAACAGGATAAATATTTTACAAATATATAATTTAAAAAACAAATTTAATTGTTAAAATTATTTAAAATATTACACTTATTGATAAAACTATCAATAGTATATACTGCATTTCATATTAGAACCAATTATTCTCTGAACGTTCCATTGAAAACCATTCATACAGAACAAGTCATGAACATTGCCATGTGCAAACACCAGATACTACAGAAAAGCATAAGGTATCTCTAAAGGTCAATTAGGAATGGTTGTATTTGGAAACAAAGAAGTAGATCTGTGCTAAATTCTAAAAAAAGAGGAAAAGGTAGATCAACAACAGTGAGGTGACTATTTTAAATAGACCTTGAAATGATTTCTCACATAGGCTTGTAGAGAAAGGACGGGAGGTCAGTGAGAGGACTGAGGCTTAGGAACAAGAAACTGTAAACTAAATAATCACATCTTGGGATTACTCAGACTGATTAAATATAACTCTGTTAAACATTTGGCTTTCCTTTAGTCTAGGTAGCGAAACAGGGTGGGGTGGGGTTGGGAGTGGACAAAAAATGGAGGAAAAGTGGAGACTCATTTGCTAAGCACAAGAGACACTGATGGTGTAAATGAAAACAATGCCTAAATTCATTAAAAGATCTGGTGATATATAACAATATTTTCATTATTTACATGTGTAACAATATAACCCTTAGCAAAAACCTCTCCATTATAGCTATCCATCACTTTGTTATCCATGTGCTTGCAACCCTGAAGTTTCCAAATACATTCAAAGGATTGTTTAATAATAATAATGCTATTATTATTATTATGGGACAAAATGACCTCACTGCACTATGCAAAATAATTACACAAATGGGCACATTTTAGCCAGTCTTTCAACCTAAAGGTTATTCTGCTACCCTAAAATCAGCCTTTCTTCCTCAGAAACCGGCAAAGGTTGCCTTTTAATAGAAAACAGTGTGAAACCTAATGTTAGCCTTTGTTGTCATCCAAATCCAGTAACCAAATACCTCTAAGAAATTGAAATAGACCTGTTCCTTGTCTAATCAGCCACTACTCTTCCTGTGTGAAAAACAGGATTCCACCTCACGTGTTAATAGTATCCACCACATAAACACAAACCCAACCCAACCCTCTACCTTCACATTAGATGGTCATTCTTTGAATCCCCTGAAGATGGTAAAACTGATGAAGTCCTTCTCTCCCTCCCTCCTATATTCCCATTCCCTTCCAGTTTATAAAATTGCTGGACACCTATTACTGAACCAAAAGAAAAGAAAAGAAAACAACACAGTAGAAACAATTAAAATTATGGTTCCTTCATTTGATATTCTTCTCTTTTTCTTTTAGGTAATGGTCCTCCCCAAATTTCATAAATTCAAGATTGTTACTTTTAGCGGAAGATGGCATTTAAAAATAAAGCATCTTAACATAGGCCTATCTAGTTGGCCTTGATTTATGAAAGTGACACCAGACCTATCCAAAAGAAACAACTCTTTCTTGTTTCTCTAACAATTTCCCCAGTTTTTAACCCCAGTTTCAATCAGAGAAAGAGAAAGTGGGGGGGAGGGGAAGGAGAGAGACAGAGACACAGAAAGAGACAGAGACAGAAGGCAAATATGGGGGAGGGATGAAGAGAGTGACCGAAAGAAAGTGAAGGGGGTAGAAAATCAGACTATAGAACACTTAAACTTTATCACAAAAAAAGTATTTTCTGAAAAGTATACTAATTAGGGATTTCACTCTACTGATACTTTTGCTTATCTAGTTCTTACAACCGTAAATATTGAAAACTTTCACTTTCATACATGTGTAAATATTAATATATTCAGTTGATAAGTATGACAATCCTTTCTGATGTATCTAAAGGCATCTCTGACAAACTAATATACCCCCTTGTAAAAAGAAGAGTAGAAACTGCTGGGAATGAAGAAAACATTGGAGTACTTAACACTGAGTACCAAGAGCCTGAGACAACAATTACACAGACTGTAACTAGAATTTTGGAAGTATATTATTCCATTAAAATACATTGAAATTTAAAAGATAAATGCAATCATCATTTAGATATTACATTGTATAAAATCATTTATAGCTTAAAAAACTATCCTCCACTATTTGTTAGTTTTGAGAAAAGAGACCAGACAGAGAAATACAGAGAGGAGGAAGTAGGAAGGAAAGGGGAAAGAGAGGCTAAACTTTTTGGAGCATTCTATATGAACCATTAATGATCAGTTGGTACATTTAGTGAGGCACTGTAGTCTTAGGTTAAAAGAATACAGGTATCTCCAAGAAGAGGGTTATTTACTAGCTACATTATTCCACTTTCTCCTTAAAAAAAAGTTCACTGAAATTGAGGGAGAGGAATATTAGGAAGTTAATGAATTTATGAAGACTGAATACTATCCTAAAACGCTAACAGCATGAATAAGCCTTTCCTTTTATTCTGCATTTCCAAGAACCTTAAGTGGTTTAGGTTATAGTTCATTAATTCTATCACTTAAGGATTTGCATTGTCTAAAAAGATTTTGAGTACTTTTTTTTTTTTCGACACAATGTTTACGCATCAGACACAGACTATTTCATTCTAACAAATTTATTTTCTCAATCAGCTCTTACGGAATCACTACTCAAATTAAATTACAATCAAATTATCACATCAAAAGATACCCTTATTACCTAACAACTGTCCATATTTTCATTTCATTTTTGATTTGTGCTCGTCTGAAAAAAACACGTAATACAAGATCTGGGGAAAAATAAATTACCGTTTTGCAGCAGTTCATAGGTATTCTGAATAAAATATTAAAAGAAGTCATTTAATGAAAATATAAAGCAAATATTTTTAGATCAACAACGGATCTAACAATTCTATATTGCCGTCTTTTGAAAAGTCTGTTTATTAAAACCTACCAAAAACACTGCTTGGAAATGGCAGTATTATATAATCACATCCACAGCACCCATTCAATCAAAGTTGGCAACGTATTTAGGAGAGGAGAAGTTCAGATAAGTGCAGCTGCAGATACTCAGTCTTTCTAAATCCCTTTATCTGAATCAGTCCAGAAATAAAAATAAAAATATTAATAAAAAAAATATTAGCGGTGGATTTTTATGAATCTTCCACGCTGAGTGGCGGCCGTCAAAACCACGACTTTGACAGGCTTGACTTATTTCCCATTTCTCTCTTGCTGTTGCCCTTGATTCATGCAAAGTCCTCCTAGAACCTCGAACTTTCAGGGATTGGGAGTCTCTCCTCTTCCCCCTCTTCTCCGGTGTTTGTCCCTCTTCCCCTCCCCCACCCATCTTTTTCTTTTGGGGTCAACTTTAAGGGTATTTTCTTTCTTTTTACTTCAGTTATTCAGTCTGCTTATTTTAGTGCTGTATGCATACTTCCTTTTCTGAAGTGCACTGATATTTTTCATTTCAGAGTAGATGTCTGTTTGCCCCAGAATTATGTGAATATGGCCCAAAAAAAAAAAAAAAGCCCAGGGTCTTGGAATGCAGGTAGGCATCCTCTGATCAAACCAGATGCCTTTACTTCTTCCTTTCTGGACTGCTCCCGTGAAAGAAAGGAAAAGTTTCCGTGAATCACATTAGACAGCCCTTTGGAGGGAGAGCAAAGTGGGGAGGGGGGGCATATTTTTAAGGAGGAGAGAAGGAGAGAAGTGTCGAGGTGGGTGCTGTCTTGTCCACCGCTTCAACAGGGGATAATTTAGGGAGAAACCCCATATCTGTAGTTCTGGTGCAGTATGCATCTCCACCCCCTAAATAAAAAATGAAAAACCACCACAGCATAAACGCGATCTCTTTGATCATTCCCCCTTTTTTCTCCAAACGTTTTTTCATTATTTATATATGTATATATGTATATATACGTATATATATAAACCAGTCTAAACAGTCTGGGTGTTTATTAAGCTTCTTTTTTGCTTTGCCCCCATTTTCTTTGATTTTGGTGTTTTCCTCCTCCATCCTCTTGTCTTTTTTTTTTCCATTTTTACAAAAGTGTGTGCACATATGTAGGTATGGGGGGCAGAGGAAGTGGGGGGCAAGAGGGGGATGGATGTTTTCTCCTCTCGCTGTTGTTGCTGCTGATTTTCTGTTGTGGCGGCGGCGGCGGCGGCGGCAGCGGTGGCTGGCGGTGGTGGTGGCGGCTGGCGGTGGCTGGCAGCAGCTGCGGAGGCGACGGCGGCGGCGGCTGCTGCGGTGGCTGGTGCCTCTTTCTCTTTCTCTCCGTCTCTCATTCTCTCCATCTTCACTGCACGCTCGTCTGCAGACCGTGATGTGGGGGTGGCGTGTCCGCGTTCACGTTGCCGACCTGCGAGTAGACATCGTCGGGCGTCTGCTGCTGGATCCCCGGGGGTGTCATTCTCTTCTCCTTCTGCCGCCGGTTGCAGAACCAGACCCTCACCACCTCCTTCTCTAGCTGCAGACTGTCGGCGAGGTTGGTGATCTCTTGTGCCGAAGGCTTGGGGCACTTGAGGAAGTGGCTCTCCAGGGCCCCTTTGACGCTCACCTCGATGGAGGTCCGTTTCTTCCTCTTTCTGCCCTGGGCGGCGATCTTGTCGATGCTGGTGGGACTGCCTGTGGACGAGTCGGCCTCCTCCAGCCACTTGTTCAGCAGAGGCTTCAGCTTGCACATATTTTTGAAGCTCAGCTGAAGGGCCTCGAAGCGGCAGATGGTGGTCTGCGAGAACACGTTCCCGTATAGGGTGCCCAAGGCCAGCCCCACGTCTGCCTGTGTGAAGCCCAGTTTGATCCGCCGCTGTTTGAACTGCTTGGCGAACTGTTCCAGGTCGTCCGAGGTCGGCGTGTCCTCGTCCGAATGTGGGTCGTGGCTGTTCAGTCCTGGGCCTCCCCCGCCGCCTCCGCCCCCGCCGTGGTGAGGGGGTCCCTGCGGGTGGTGCGGGTGCGACGGGTGCGGCGGGTGTGGGTGGTGGTGGTGGTGGTGGTGGTGCTCACTCAGTTCCGGCGTGTCCCCTCGCACCAGCCCCGGGTGCACCAGGCTCTGGCCGCCGCCTCCTCCCCCACCGCCCCCTCCGGGCCCCGGGGGGGCGCTTAGCATCCCGTTCACCGTGAAACCCCGGGCTGCGAGTAAAGCAGAGACTGCGGTGGCGGCTGCTGGCCCCCGGCCATGGACGGGAGGTGCGCGGCGGCAGCGGCGGCGGCGGCGGCGGCAGCGGCGGCGGCGGCGGCGCCCCAGCCGCCCGGGTGGCCCTGGTGGGGGGGCGGCGGCGGCGGGGGACCGAGGTGGGGCGGCCCCCGGTGATGCAGCGCTGTGCCCGAATGCAGGTCGTCTCGCCCGGCGCCACCTTTCACGTCGGGGCCCTGCGGAGGCGGCGGTGGTGGCGGTGGCGGCGGCTGCTGGGGACTGCCGGCCATGCCCACGGCGCTGCTGGACCAGGGCGATCCCGCTTCCACGGCGGCGGCGGCGGCAGCGGCGGCGGCGGCGGCGGCGTGGGGCAGGGCCGTGACCCACTGGTGAGCGTGGCTCAGCATATGGCCGCCGTTGCTGGCGGCCATGGCCCCTTGCATGAAGTCGCTCTGGACCATCTTGACAGAGGACGGGTCCCCCCGGTAGGCACCCGAGGTCACAGCGGCGCTCCCGGGCTGCATGCCTCCGCCGCCGCCCCCGCCGCCGCCCCCGCCCCCGCCGCCACCCCCGCCGCCCGAGGCGTCCGAGTGTACTATGGAGCCGGCCGACAGGAGGCTGTTCCCGGGGAGGTACGGGTTAGAAGCCGCCGTAGCCATGCCGCTCCGCTCCCGCCACCCCACCGCCGCCACCACCGCCGCCGCCGCAGCAGCCGCGGCCGCAGCCGCTGCCGCAGCCGCCGCCGCAGCCGCCGCCGCCTCTCCCCCTCCCCTCCTCCTCCCTCCTCCTCCTCCTCCTCCTCCCCCCCCTCCTCCCCCTCCCCCGCCCCGGGCCCCCGCCGGCCCCGCCGCCTTCTCCTCCTCCTCCTCCTCCTCCTCCTCCGCCTCCGCCGCCGCCGCCCCCGGCTGCAGCTGCAACGCCGATCCGCAGGGTGCGGGGGTCGCCGCCGGGCCTTGGTCAACAGCAGCAGCAGCAACAACAGCAACAGCGCCCTAGGGAGAGGGGCTCGGCTATCAGGGCGCACTCCTTGCCCTCCTTCGGGGATGGTCGTGTTTTCCCCCCCACCCCCCTAAACCCTCCTAGCGCCAGCTGTAGTGTTTTCTTGGGGAGGGGGCCCGGCGTCGGTCCTTGGCTTTTGCGCGGGCTCTCTCTCTCTCCCTCTTTTTCCCTTTCCAGGGGGTGAGGGCGAACTCTGCCCCGGCTCGGGTGGTCTCAGTTCACCTGTTAAGTGACGGCTTCGAAGAAAACAACAAAGAAAAAGGGTTTTCTTTTCTTCCTTAAAAAAAAAAAATCTATAGATATATATGTATGTATAAACTCAACAAAAAACCCTTCTTCTTTTACTTGTCCACTTTTTCCCCTCCTTTAGGAGCTCATTTCACTTCTTTTCCTCTTATAGTAAAACTTTATTTCCTTTAAGGCGTGAGGATGATGCTGTTGGTTGCTGGTGGTTTAGGGGGAGGGGAGGGTGGCTCCTGGTCTCCCCCTCTTGTCCTCTCTCTTTTTCTCCTCTTTACAAGTTTTGTTGCTGTCCTACGAAAACTTCCTGCGATGATGCATTTCTTCAAAGTTGCTATTGCTGGAGCACTTTGTTGCCTTTGAAACAAGAGTCCTTTTTCATCCTCCTCGCAACAGTCACAGTCTGGTGAGACATCTTTCCTTTTGGGCAGAAATTAGGAAACAAATGTAACAAGAAAAAAAATGAAGCGGAGAAAAAAAAGAGGTTGAGTTGTTCTGTTACCTTGTTGATGATGGTTTGGTTTGGTGTTTTATTTTTTATCCCAGCAGTTGCCTGGAGAAGGAGGAGGAAGAGTGCATTGGTAGAGGTGTAGGTGTGTGTGTGCATATAGGGTATCCTTGATACACAGTAACTCCAGTGGGGAAGTTGTTGCAAGGCTTGCTGAGTGCACTGGTGGTGGTTGTTGGTGGTGGTGGTAGTGGTGCTGGAGAGTTGTAGCAGCAGCTTTGCGCCCTCTCTTTCTCTTGCTCTCTCTCCTCGTTTCTCTTTCTCTCTCTTTCCTCTCTCTCTCTCTCTCTTTCTCACACTATCTTTTCTTTCTCTCTCTCTTTTTCTCTCTTCCCCTTCACTCCCTTTTTCTCTCTTTCCGATCTGACAGTTCTCCCTCTGTCCCTCCCTCACAGAGCAGGGACTGCCGAATGTTTACCCTCCGCCGAGAGCGCGCACCCACCACCACACTTTCCCAAATACAAGGAAGTCGAGCGCAAGGGCCCCCGCTGATTGGCTACCCGCTGTGTGATTGACAACCCTAGAATGACTGGCTTAGGACGCGCGGCCCCCCTTCCGGCCGTTCCGATTGGTTGCTTTTTAATTTAGGCAAAGTGTCGTAGAAGCTGGAAATCTGTCGTTCCCCCACCATTCTCCCTCCTTCTCCCATCTTTCTCCTCCCTTCTCCTGAAAGCTCCCCCCACACCTCCCCGCCCGCCCGGTCCACAACATCTTAACTCTTAGTGTCCAGCAAACACGTTTGAGTTCCTTAAACGCAGAGACCCGAGAATAGGATCTGGAGACAGTAGAATGGAATGGAGGAGGGAGTAAGGCATGTGATTCAGAGGAAGAAGCAGAGGGAAACACGGTGAGAAAAATAAATAATAAAAAATAGTGACCCACACTATTTAATAATCCATTCTGTCGGTACAATTCTGGCTATTTGTAAAACGCGTTGCTTGGTATGCAACATTGAAATATAAAATACCTATAGAGAGATATCCTCGGCTGTTTCAAAGTTTTGCTATCCATTCACCAAGCCCATACACACACCCTCCCTCCTTTAGGCTGGGGAGTAAGCATTTTCGAAAGCATTGGTCATGGCACTTCTCTCTGATCAAAACACTGCAACTTTCCGCAATCCCCTTCACGCAGTCTGCAACCCCCTTTGTTTTAGTTCTCCGTTGCCATCGACTTGGGAAATCTACTACTCAGTAGTAGTAATGTGCCGGCTTGTGTAAGAGAGAAGCCTATACAACTAGTCTCTCTGTCTCTGTCTCTGTCTCTGTCTCTGTCTCTGTCTCTGTCTCTCTGTCTGTCTGTCTCTCTGTCTGTCTGTCTCTCTCTCTCTCTCCCCCTCTCCCCCCCTCCCTTTCTCTCCCTTCTTCTTCCCTGAAATCTTCCTCCGGAATGGGAAAGAGTGTTGATTTTACTCTTCTAACTTTGAGGGGTCGTATGTGAACCATACACTGTATTTGAAAACCAAATCAGCCCAACCTTCCCCAGGTACTAGTAGTAAGTGCATCAAACTCGACTGGCCTTCGGAAATTGCCGATCCAACAGGAATGGAGCCAAAAAAGCAGGAATCTCTACTTTGTGGCGAATATATTTGTAATTATTAGGGTTATCGTTTCTAGCAACACGAATAATATTCCACCCCTCACAACCAATTTTACGTGTGGTTGGAGTTGGAGGGGGTGTATGTGTGTGTATGTGTGTGTGTGAATGGTCTGATCTAATGTTTTATTATTTCCTAGCCTGGCTGAAAGAGTTAAGGGGGATGGGAGGGGGAGTGCGTAGGGGAGGAGGGAGAAGAGTCGAGGAGAGGGTGAGGTGCGACCAAGCGGAAACGCTGCACAGAGTCAACCTCAGCGAACCAAGAAAAAAGAGAAAGTGGCAACCAAAACAAGGGCAAATTGAACACTCCTCAGGGATTTCCAATGAAATAACACAATTTGGACATTCACAGAATACGTCTTTGCTAATGATTGTATATATGGGGTGCGTCCTATATACCCAGGGCTACATAGAATATGCCCACATGCTCCCATATAGTGGGCATAGGTGCAGACTCCAGGCATGTTAATATGTGCTCTGTGTTCTTCAAGACCTATCTGTTCCTTTGCAGGCAAATGTGCACAGTGCGTGCCTGTGCTGCTTGGAGGTAGGTAGAAATCCATATGTGTATTCCCATTACAATGTGAACCATGGTGCCCTTCTCTCCCTCGTCATGATTTCGCTGCAGAATACAGCTAGGTGAACTCAGTTTACAGCACAAGCTACACCCCAACAGCAAGTGTTCGTGATTGAAGATATATAACTGTAGACCGGTAGAATTTAGTCCAGCTCCAGCTCCATCGGGAAAGATACCATCTTAGGTAGGTTTAGCTAAACCATTAATGTGAAGTACACAGATCTGAAGGGTAGTGGTAACTCAACCCTAAACAGAACGATTTTTTTTTTTATCCCCTCGCGTCCTCCAAAGGTTCCTTTTATATATGTGTGTATGTATGTCTATAGGAAAGATCTAACACAGATTTCATTGAATAAATCTGAGATCTCCAGGTGCAGACGTTTGAATAAGTCAGTGCCAGAACCCCATGTTTTCCTTTCCAGCCGATTTTGCTTGGATCAGGCTCAAAAACCGAGTGAGTCTCGTGGTTTTGTTTACACTGAATGGGGAGGATAGGAACGGTGCCATGGGGCCGCCTTTCATTAATATACAGTGAGGATTTTGTCTAAATTACTGCTATGAATTTCACAGTACACGCTTTCAAAAGCCGTCTCAGGTGGCCTGATGAAACGTGATAGTGCCTCGGCAAACAGATCTACTTTCTTTTTCTTTCTTTTTTCCTTTTTTTTTTCCTATAAAGGAGGGTGTGTGTATGGGGAGGGTGACCCTAAAAATGCTGTGCTCATAGATAACAAAAAGATACTAAGTTAGAATCCCCCCATCCCTTTCTTTTTACTTACTTCCTAACTCCCCCCACCCCATACACCCTACCCCCACCCCACCCACCCCCTCCCTTTGAGGAGTGTGATTGTTTTGTCTGGAAAAAAATCCAAAGTATATAACAAGGGGAGAACAGTTAGTGCTGATTTTCATTTGCATAAATTTTCATATATTTTGGTGAAAATAATAGACTAGTGGAGAGCTAGGCTTAGTGGAGTCAGTGTAAAGGAAAGTCTAAGGATGGATGGTTTCGTTGGAGTTCAGAATGCTTTTTCCCTGTCACCTTATTAAAACCTAAAATAAAGCTACTTAAAATTCTAACCCAGAAGTTTGCTAGGTAAGTGTTTTAAATTTTCTTCTATTTTTAATTATTTATTTCCTTTACAAGTCTTTGGAAATTATTTCCTTTGCTTAGGAAAAGACGGAATGCTTTAGAAGCTATTTGGAAGACAAGTGGGCCTAGTCTCTGTGTGTATGTGTGTGTGGGAAACAACCTTAGTGAAATATTACATAAAAAGGATGGATTCATTCCAAAGCTCAAGGCAGAAAAGGACCCTTTCCTGGTAGAAAGTCTGAGTACAGTACTTTACTTTTCTGGGCACTGTGCATTATTGTGGCTTTTTAGAAAAGGCATCAGAAAATAGTAGAGATTTCAAAGTGTGGGGAAAATGGTAATATTTCTTATTTTCAAACGATTCTTCCGAAATAAGAAAAAATCTCTTATGAGTGTGAGAGGGGAAGAAATCACAGCTTTAGCCAGCATTGGGGTGGTAAACTGCAATAGTGTGACCAAGCTAGAAAGCAAGGAGGGGAGGGCTGGACTCCTGCTGGGAGCTGGGGAGTGAAATGAGGCAGCTTAAGTCTTGGAGGGGGAGAAGAGTAGGGGGAGGGGGAGGGGATAGCAGGAGAGAAAGGGCTATGGGGGGATACAGAGAAGAGGAAGAGGAGGAGAGCACTACAGTGCACACATGGGGTTAATACTGTATCTAGGGAACAGACAGTTAAGCATAACATCTATAGCTCTGTAGTGAAAGTCCATCAGAAAGAGTATAATCCATCAAAACTAACCAGGACATCCCTTCATTTTATTCTCAAAGGAGATTGGAGCTTCAGAATTACAAACCAGATTTCACTTTGTTTTCATTTTTGACAGCCTTCCGTATCTCTCTCCCTCAACCCCCAATTCCTTTTAATTGAGAGGTACAAGCTGATGGCTTAAAACTGTTATCGACTCAAGTTAATTCCATAAATAAGATGCAAGGAAATCAGTAGGCTAAATATGCCACGTGAACTCCTGGCCTGAGTGAAAACAGCCAGAAGGTAATTTTTAGGCTTTGGCGGGCCAGTGTGTTCCTATATTTTAAGGAATGGGAGTGGGGAACGAGGTGGGGGAGTGGAGGGAGTGATATTCCATTGCCCTTTGGGACATGAAACATATTGCAATTTAATAGAATTAGTTACTTCTTCAGAAACAGTCAATGTCCAAATCAATAAAATGGCTTGTAAAAGTGGAAGGGTGGAGGGTTCAGTTTTAGGAGAGAAGAATTGCTGTTTTCCCACTTTCTTGTGGACGTGCTCGGCAGCGTCTCTTTTGACTGGGGTTAACTCTGTGTGCTCCATTGGAACAGATGCCGTATAGAGCTGCTCCCTGAAGATCATTTGTTTCCTTGATGGGGAACATTTCTGAGCAGAACATATTGGTTGCCATAGAGAAAGAAATAAAAGGAAGAACACTAGTCACATTAAGCTATATGTTTGTGCACTGGGCTTTAGATAAAAGGACCCTAGTTCAGCCAAAGAGAAGAAGCCAAACCAGAGCTTTCTAGCTCCACTAAAACTAGCTTTATTTTGTTTTGGACTTTTACAGTTGAAACATATAAGCTAATTTTATTGGTTGTCGTTAATTTTATATGACACGGCTTACTGAACAAAATAAACTTTTGAAGTGTTCCGCTGTGGCACTTCTGGCCAGCAGGGGGCGCACTGACTCGCCTAAGGCAGAGCTGAGAAAAATGCAGCGAGT